>NC_142010.1:160181575-160336244 GCF_049901735.1 Notechis scutatus | reverse complement strand
ATTCCTGCACTTTCACTGCAAGTTCTCATACAGTAGTGCTCCTCTTCTTTCAGTAGATGGCACTCCTCCCAAGTTCCAGCATTAAACAGTATGTCAAAAACAGCTGATTTTCTGATAGATCCAGGGTCTTTAAGAATACAAATAAAAAAAGAGTTTCTCCCAAAAATCACGTTTCAAATTGTTTAGCTCTTTTCCAGGCTTTCTATATTTTAAAGCTTCCTTTGGGCATTCTTTTGCCTCTTAGTTTTCAATCTCTAATCTTCTCTATGTGTCTAATTCAGGGGTGGGCAAACTTTTTGGCTCGGGGGGCCGCATTGACTTTTAAAATTTGACAGACGGGCCGGGTCAGCACAAGATACGATACATATAAAAAACTCCATTTGTTAACAGTACATATCAAACATAAACAGAAAAAAGCATTAAAGTATTAACATATTTTAATGAGAACAGTGTTGTTGATCACTCATTTTTGCCAGTGCATCGAAGTCTGGTTGTAATTTTGTTGTGGCAATTCTCAAAACAGATCTGAGGTGTTCATCACTCATCTGGGATCTGTGGGGTGCTTTGTTGGTGTTCATCACACTAAAAGTCTGTTCACACACATATGTAGAGCCAAACAACACCAGCATCCTCTGTGCTACCTTCTGGATGTTTTTAAATTTGGCTGCACTTAATGAAGCATAAAACTCATCCAGTTTCAGGGAGTTGAACTTCTCCTTTAACACCATGTCACATTGGAGATCAATCAGTTCCAACTGCAACTCCTGTGGCACCGTTTCCCCCCTGAGAAGGGACATGACACCAGCTGAAGTGCCCAGTCAATTTTTCCAAAATCACCAAACCGACGGCAGAATTCTTCATGCAGGTCATCCAGTGATTTCCTATATTTCTTCACATGTTGCGGGGCCTCTTTTAACGTAGCCAGTGTGGGGAAATGAGCAAATGACTTGTCTGACATTTGCTTCGAAAATAAAACTAGCCTGGTTTTGAAGGCTCTGATGTTTGCTTGCATTTCATGCACAAACTGGTTTTTCCCTTGTAGCTTCACATTCAGCTCATTCATGTGTGTCAGTATGTCCACAGTAAAAGCTAAATCACAAAGCCAATCTGTGTCATTCAGCTCAGGAAAATTGTCAGTGTTCTCAAGTAGCTCCAAAAATGAAATAATCTCCTGTTTGAGCTCCCACACACGTTGACATACTTTTCCCAAACTTAACCAGCGGACATTAGAATGGTAAAGCAAGTCCATGTGATCAGCGTCAGTTTCTTCAAGAAAATGAATAAACTGACGATGATGAAGTCCCCTCGTCGAATAAAGTTAACGAGTTTCACAACTGGCTTCACTACGTGGTCAAGCTGCAACACGGATTTACACAGTGCTTCCTGGTGAATTATGCAGTGTAGGAAAATTACCTCCTGCTCAGGGTTGTCCTCTTTCACCCTGTCCTGGATTCTTTTGAGCATCCCAACGTTTTTTCCTGTCAGATTTGGTGATCCATCTGTGGTAACGTTGGCGAGCCTACTCCAAGGTAACTTGTGCCTCTGTATGACCGCTGACACACTGTTAAATAAATCGACTCCCCGTGTTTTTCCTTTCAGGGATTCCATAGCCAAAAACTCCTCCGTTATCTCGAAATGTTCATTAATCCCTCTGATAAAAATTAAAAGCTGAGTGGTGTCCTTTATGTCATTGCTTTCGTCCAGTGCCAAAGAATATAATGTAAATGACTCCGCTTTTTTGTTTAGCTTGCTAGTTAAGTGTTCGTCAATTACTTCAAAACGGCGAGTCACTGTCCTGCGTGATAAGCTAATTGTTTCAAATTTGTTCTTGCTCTCAGGACATAAAATACTTGCTGTCTCTACCATACACTCTTTAAGAAATTCCCCTTCGGAGAAAAAGGCTTGCTGGCTTTTGCTAGTTTGAATGCCAGTAAATAACTTGTCTTCGTGCTTGCTTCTTGGATGGAAGTTGCTCGGTTAAAGGTGCTTTGCTGAGCCTGCAACCTAGCTGCCAACCTATGAGCGGTAGCCGTACATTCTTGCGTTGAAAGGTTGCTGGCGTAATTAGCATGCTTGGTGGAAAAGTGACGGCTGATGTTGTATTCTTTGAAAACTGCAATGGTTTCTTGGCAAATAAGACATACAGCCTTTGACCGGACTTCAGTAAAAAAGTATTTAGGTGTCCATTCTTTATTAAACACCCGGCACTCACTGTCGACTTTTCTTTTCTTTGACATTGCTGCAGATGGGTTCTGATCTGACCAGTAGAAGAAGAGCGATAATTGAAAATGGCTCGGGCTCCGCAAAATCAAGTCACTGTGCCTAATGTGCAGACAGGATATTCTCCCTATTAAAAACACAACAAAGATAGATAGATAGATAGATAGACAGATTCTTCCCCTACGAATAAACGACTGTGTGTGTGTGTGTGTGTGTGTGTGTATGTATGAATGTACCCCCTCAGCTTACACAAGTTGGCCACTTATAAGATAAGAAATGAATAAACGCCCACCCCCCAAAACATAACTCCTCCGGTGCCCACGGATAAACTGTGAACCACCAATTAGTAGCAGGGCTGACCCTCTCTCTTGAACCAACATCTAATTGGGAAGAGCAGACCGGCCTTCAATCTCTTGTGAGAAACTGCTGGCTAACCCTGCAAACCGCTTGCCCCTCTGTGGGGGGCTTTTGCCTGCCTTTCCCCCCCTCTGGCCGCCAGTTGCTCCCAGCACCCGAGCAACTTCCCAGCAACTTTCGCCTTCCTATTAACTTGCGGGCGCTCACGCCTCGCCCCGAGCCACACGGCGGAAGGGAAGCCCGGAGCGCCTCCAGGTCGCCTCCTCCAAGCAGCCCGCCCGCCCGCCCGCCGGGCTTCCCATCTGCCGCGCGGCTTGGGGCGAGGCACGAGCGCTCGTGAGTTAAAACGAAGCCGAAAGTTGCTGGGAATTGCTCAGGTTTCCGAGGCCCCGAGGGCTTTGCAAAGGCAAAGCTTGCAGGCTGCCAAGGAAGGCGAAGGGTTCTGCCCGGCGGGTGGGGCGGGCTGCTTGGAGCAGGCTGCCGTGCGGCTCGGGGGGAGGCGCGAGTGCTCGTGAATTAAAATGAAGCCGAAAGTTGCTGGGAATTGCTCAGGTTTCCGAGGCCCCGAGGGCTTTGCAAAGGCAATGCTTGCAGGCTGCCAAGGAGGGCGAAGGGTTCTGCCCGGAGGGTGGGGCGGGCTGCTTGGAGCAGGCTGCCGTGCAGCTCGGGGGGAGGCGCGAGGGCTCGTGAATTAAAACGAAGCCGAAAGTTGCTGGTAATTGCTCAGGTTTCCGAGGCCCCGAGGGCTTTGCAAAGGCAAAGCTTGCAGGCTGCCAAGGAGGGCAAAGGGTTCTGCCCGGCGGGTGGGGCGGGCTGCTTGGAGCTTTGGAGTTGTCTGTGAGTGCAAGGGGGCTTCCAGTCTAGTACTACTTTGACTTTTGCTGGCTCCATTTCATTTGACACTAGGTAGCCCAGGTAGTCCACAGCGGTCTTGTGGGACTTGCATAGACAGCTTGATGTATAGCTATCCTGTGAGTAGTTTTTTCAGAACTTGGTGCACTAGCTTCACGTTTCTCTATTGTTTCACTAAATATAAGAATATTGTCCAAGTAGACAAGGAACCCTTTATATAGGTGCACATATAGCATTGATTAATTGCATGAAGACGGCAGGGGCTCCTTGTAACCTAAACGGCATTATTTTGAATTGGAAGCTGCCTAGTGGGCAGTTAAAAGCAGGTTTCAATTTATCTCCTCTAATTCGGACACAGTACTATGTCTCCTGCAAGTCTAGTTTGATGAATACCTTCCCCTTGGCCAGGTGGGACAACGTATCCTTCATTCGTGGCAGTGGGTAGGTGTTTTCCACACATACTGCATTTATTCCTCTAAAATCAACGCAGAGCCTCATCGACCCATCTTTTCTTCTTCTTTTGCTGGTTGTATAAACCCCCAGGCTAGGTTGGTGTTAACATAGTCCCTTAGCTCTTTCATCTTCTTGGGAGTCATGGTTTGGGTACTTTAGTCCCCTGGCATGAACTCAGTTGCACTGTGGGTTGGGTGTGTGTGTGTAGAGTATTGTATTCCTCTTCACTAAACATCTCTGCTAAGTCCTGGTATTCTCTTGGGATCTGGGGAGTGGGGTGGCTCTGACGTTATGGCAGCTTTTTCTTCCCAGTTAGTGTCACTCAGCTGCTGGAGGGCTTCCCTCTCTGTTAAGGTTGGGGGTGGGTCTGGACCCAGTGTCAGTTTCAATTTTCAGTAACCCCCTTCCCAGGTGATTGCTGAGCCCCATTTGTCTAGCCAAGCCAGTCTTAGTATGACAGACTGTCATTTTGTCACCACTACGAACGGGATTAGCTCCCAGTGGCATCCTATCTCTAGTTTGACAGTTTGAGTGACATGCATAGCTGGGCTCCCTCCTATTAGTGACCCATTGACCTGCTCAAATCATATGAGGTTTGCTAGGGGTCTCGTCTTTATGCCCAGCTTTGCGACTGTGGAAGGCAGCGGGTGCAGCCTGTGTCTATGATGGCTTCTACTTCCCCTTGGCCTCCTGTCTCTGGCATCACTATTTTTGACTTAATCATGAAAGGACAGATGGTGTACTAATAGCACTTAAATCTCTTAACACAGTAGCGTCAAACTTGATTCCATTGAGGGTTGCATCAGGGTTGTGTTCGATCTTGGAGGGCCAGGGTGTGTGTGGTCAAAGTGTGTGTAGCCAGCTTGACATCACTCATTGAGGCTCTCATTTTTGAGCGTGCACCCCTCTGCCAGCAAAAATGGAGCGCACAGCCTTCCTGGGCCTCTGTTTTCACTGGCAGGGGGCTGTAAGAAACCGTCACAGCCAAAAATGGAGCCCAGGGGAGGGGTCTTGTGTGGCCTCCCTGAGCTCTGTTTTCGCTGGCAGAGGCACTGTGGGCCAGTCCGCTGTTTCCAGGGCAGCCCCGTGGGCCAGATCTAAGCACCTCGCTGGCCGGATCCAGCCGAGCCTTGAGTTTGATACCCCTGTCTTATCACAATAAGCAGAGTTTTGTGGGAGTTTTTATGAAGTTTGCTAATGTGTTTACCCAAAGATTATTGTATGTTTGAGTTCCTGAAATGACAATTATGTTACTTATCTGCTACACCTTGCCTATTTTGTAAGAAATACATAATAGTTTTCAGTTAAAAGAAAGAAATAATTTTGAAAGACAATTTTTATATCTTCCACAAGCTTAAAGACAGAAAGAAGAGATAAACTTTTTAATGGTAATTTGCAGGCATCTACTGTATATTCATTATAGTACTGTGTGCAATTAAAAAGGATGCTAAACAAATTTACAAAACAAAATGTTTAATATTTCAGTTATATTTTCTGTGAAAAGTACAGCAATATAAAAAAGCAAAAATCAAGTTAAATTTACTTGGGCAGCTTAAAAATAACATGGCTTTTTAGAAGAAATTTCAAAGTAAATTGCTGATTATATAGTACATAATTTTGAACCTTTTCTATTATTCTGGCTCCTTACTTGTCATGTATTGATTTATTTCATATTTCATGATGATGTTATTGTTTTATATGATTTTGATCATTTTCATTACAAAAACAAAGCTACTGTCAAACTTTCCTTCCCAGTTTTAACAATCTTTTCCTATGATATACTTTTCTTACCTGGATTTACTATTCATTGTGTTTGGTGTCATTATTAAATTGCATTAGGGATGTAGAGTGGCAGTGAAGTAAATTTTAGAAAATAGATTTTTCCATAAACATTAATATATAATATCCTGGGATCATTGAGTTCTTTAAGGTGACCTTTTAAGTGGCCAATGATTATATGAAATAAATGCTATTACAAGAAAAATAAAAACTTTTGGAACACATGGTTAATAACTAAACTGGATCAAATGCAGCTTCATTGGATCACTTGTACCATTTAGCACTGTCTGTATAGTTTACTTTACCTATATTAGCAAGCAAGAATTGCTGACCCAATGTTTAAACAGTCCAAGTCCAATAGGATGGATGGTTTTCTTAACTGGTCTCAGTCTTAACAGATCTCAGTGATTTATTATGGTGTATTTCTAAGCTATAGCTATTGTAAAGGTAAAGGTTCCCCTCGCACATATGTGCTAGTCGTTTCCGGCTCTAGAGGGCAGTGCTCATTTCTGTTATAAAGCCAAAGAGCCAGTGCTGTCCTAAGATGTCTCCATGGTCATGTGGCTGGCATGACCAAACGCCTTATAGCTATAAGCTAGATCTGTGGTTAATTTATCACTTTAAATGGCAAAAGAAACAAAAACCTGTACACTCAAAAACCAAAAGATACGAGAGGTGTCTAATTTTGCCCACACTACATTTATATGGCACAGCTAGGGGTAGTAGAACCTCACAGATGCTGCTCTATCTTGACAACAGTCAAATTGGTACATTTCATTCTGTCTCATGGAAAGACAGACTTGCCAAATCATGCATCTGTCTGTTTATTAGTCTTCTTCAGCAGTTTTCTCAGGTGAGATGACATGAAGTAAGGCTTCTCAGTAGAGCCATCATTACGCTCCAGGTCTTCCACTGCAAAGAAACACAAATCCCCAAGCAAAGGGATGTGAAAAGATCTTTTTGGGACTAGCACAGGGGAGATAGCTTAAGCATTACATAGGAGTAATCCTGGTTTATAGAACTTAAGGGAAACTTGACCACTGCTTGCAATAGGAATTAGATCTTACCATGAGCAGATAAGTACATATAATGGACATACATAATTAGACTGAAAATTATTCTGATTTGAGAATTTTCCTCTTCTGGTAGTCAACAGAAAGGATGTTAGTTTTCTCCACCCAAAAAGATCTGATTATGGACTTTTTAAAACCCTGTCTTAAAGTAAGGGGATAAATCTTGCCATTCTCAAAGATTCCAGACACATCCATGAAGTCTGAAGTCTTTTTTTCTCCCATGGGATACAAAGAAATTGGATAATAGAAACTGTCATTAGCAAAGCAAAAGTGGAGTTATATGAAGATTTCCTATTAATTATTCACATCTGAAAATTATTCTTTTTTAAAATTAAACTTCCCTAGAAAAAAAATTCCTACTCATAAGTAGGAAAACACCAAGTGTTACAAGTGAAATATGCAAATAGCAGATAAGAATCTGTTTTTTTTAATCTTTCAGCATTCCCCCTTTAGAACAGTTGTGTTAATCTTTTATGCCTTTTGTTGATTGCATCCCTATATAACACATGGAAACAGAAAGAGAAGAAGACTCTCCAAGAACTTCCTACCCTGGAGGGGTTTGCTTCTAGTTTAAAGCAGCAACAAAGTACTTGTAATGAAGCAAGATATTTTTAAAGAACTGAAACTAATCTGAGAGAAATGGTGCTCATCATGGTTATCTTCATCCCACTATTTATTTCTGTTTGTATACAACTGCAATTGCAATTATATACTAATTCTAAATCTATTCAACCAATGGAAGGTACACTATTAAGTAAGCAAACTTACTTGTTAAAGCATTTTATTTATTTCCAAGCAGCTGCTATACAGATATCTATCAAGTGCACAAACACTTGATAAGATATTGTGCCAAAAGCAACCATAGTTAAGACAGCAACAGCACAATCATACTGAGGCATTTTTTTCAACTTTAAACACATTCGCCCTCCAATTTCAAGTCCTTTGGTAAATCTCCTGGACAGAAACAGATTATAGTATATACCATCAATAGCTACTTGTTTGATGGAAGTCAAGAGCACCCATCATTTCTTAGAATATCAAACTTTGCCCATGAAGGTACAGCATCTGCACATAGAAGGCTTGCAGTGGGACACCTGCATACATCTTTCCCATTGGTGCATTGTCCCTATTCTTGACTCTCAGCACTTTTGGAAGATTTTAGGCTTCCCTTCAGGAGGATTTCACTCAATGCAGAGGACATGTAATAAGGCCGCTCAGGAGTTCCATCGTTCCTTTCCAGATCTTCGCCTTTTGGAATCCCAAACAAGACAGAGAAAGCATCCATAAAAGAATGAACCAAGAGAAGCAAAGCAAAAAATAAACAAGGCAAAGAGATACAAAGCAAAAGGGGGGAGAAAAAAAGGAAATGTTGAAGTTAATTGCAATTAAGATTCCTCCACCAAGCAAAGAACAAGACAGCTTAGAGTAGCCTATTTCTATGCTATATTATAGCACAATCTTGCAAGTAAAGCAGAGGGAATTGCTGTGAATTAATGGATGTGGAAAGGATGAAGTTACTGGTTGCAAAATCACAAAATAAAAGGCTGCTTTAAAGTACATTCTAGTCAATTATCTAATCACCAAGATAATTGGGCTGATCTGCTACCTTTCATGGAAGTAGCCTACAACAGTGCAATCCACAGTAGTACTGGGCTAGCTCCTTTCCAAGTCACCAGTAGAATGGACTTTGTGCCTATGCCTGAGTTAAAAACCTCAATGTCCCAAACTGAGTGGATGGACTTATTAAAACAGTGCCATGTGTGCCCTTGCCCAAGCTGCTGAGAAATACAAATATCAGGAGGACAAGCCCCCTTTAAAGTGGGAGATCAGGTCTACTTGTCCACTAAATATCTTAGATTAAAGTTGCCTACAAAGAAAGTGGATCCAAAATTCCTAGGACCATTTCCCATAGTGAAAGTGATAAATCCGGTAACTGTGCAACTAAGTCTCCCTCGTTTATTAGGGAAAGTGCATCCGGTATTTCATAGTAATTTATTGAAACTGGCTGTTACCTCACAATTAAGACCAAGAAATCAACCCACTCCCAAGCCAATAGTGGTACAGGGTGAGACACATTATGAAGTAAAGAAAATATTGGACTCTAGATCGTATAGGGGTCGATTACAATATCTAATCCATTGGAAGGATGCCACCTGGGTGAACAGTTGGGATATAAAGGCAGATAGGTTTTGGTGAAACAGTTTCACGAGAAATTTCCCGATAAATCGAAGAGCCCCCCTGGGGGGGTGGGGAAGGAGGTGGTTAGTTAGTACCAATTCCTAACCTCCTGTCACTTGTCTCATTTCTGTACATTCTCATCGCTTGAGGGGAGGCAGCCTGTCAGCCCCGGATCTATCTTGATTCAGATTCCGGGCTGCCACAGCAGGGGATGGGCAAGCTGTGGGAATGGGAGAGTAGCAAAGGGAGTATAGCCACAACAACATTCTTTTGCCAGAGACAAGTTGCTGGCATCTGGAGGGGAGTGACTGGAATTTGGTGGCAGCTGAGACAGGAGGTTGATTGGCTAATGTGACCTGGGCAGTCACTAAGTGGGTATGAGTTTAAGTGGGAAAACACAGGAATTCTGATTTGGGTTTTCCCCAGATGTGCCAACATGTCTTTATCAGACAATTCTTACTTTGATGGACTTTGTCTCAGAGTTTTGAATTGTCTGGAAAGTTTAATTGGAACTCTGACATCTAAATTAAAAACAGAGACTATAAAGCTCTCACTTTTCTAGTCTGGTGTCTGAACTAAGTGTCATATCCTGCTTTACTGGAGGTCATCTAGAAAAACACTGGATTAGCAAATCTGTTTTATAACCAAACACTTCCTAGCAGAGTAATAGCAAGGGAAAGAAGGAGTGTTAGTATGACTAATGCTCAATATAATTCACCCTACACTATAAATGACTATTTTGTTATTTTCTGTACTTGTCATTTCAACAAAACACAGAATAGTCTCTAATATAAACAGACTCTTGTCAGTATCACAAATAAAAATTCCTTCTCATTTTTTCTGATCAATATAGCTATGAAAGTTTGCATCTTTTAAATAACAGATGAGAAATGCAGAAGCAGAATTATGGGCAGAAGCTAAAAGTCCTTTTTTATTGCTATGCTGCTTCCTTTTAGTGACACTGTTAAGTCTGTTTTTATGTCTATAAAATGATTAATAGTATATAGAGTACATATTCTGTACCTTTTGCATCTGGTCAGTCTAATATCCCTGAGCCAAATAAATTCTTATCTGATTAGGAACTATGACATGGAAATACAGTAAACCTTACTTTGAAGTACAAGAAGTCCTTAGTTAACTATGGTCATTGTAACTGCCAATTCACTAAATGATGTATAAAATGCAATGTCATGTGACTGCACTGATTTACAATGACAATTCTGGCAAATCAAGTGGCTGTTTTTAGATGTGACATTACATGAATCCCATTTGTAGCCTTCTGTTGACTCCCCCCCTTGATTTTGCTTATTGGAAGCCAGCAGTGAAAGCCACAAATTATGATCAAGTACCATAGGATGCTGCAACCATTGTAATTGCAAACTGGTAGCCAAGCCCCTAAATTACATTCACCACAGGAAAGCTGCAATGACTATAACTACGATCCGTTATAACTCTTCTGTGCATCACAACAGTTGTAGAATGAGTGGCAACCTTTTTGTAATATTGCCTTTTGCTTAAACTACAACGGACTAATGTGCTATCTCTGGAATAGCACTAGAATGCAGTTTCCTGGCAAAGGAAGAATAAATTTAGTTAGGAGCATCCCTTTCTGATCTCTAAGTTGTCTATCAACATTTACCAGTGCTACCTTTGAGAATTCATTATTTTGTGGATGAAGAAGATATAAAAGAAGGCCTTTGCAATGTATCCCACATAATCTCCTAATTTAATGCAACAGCATTAGCATTTAGGCTTATAATATTGCCCCATAGTGCTTTACAGCACTTTCTGCATGATTTACATGGTAGAAGCATTATTTGCATATTGCCCACAGTAATCTGGGTCCTCCTTTTACCAACCTCAGAAGGACGGTGTGGTTAGAAAGCAGTATAGCAGACTAATTTTGCCGAGTTTGATTCTCACTGCTCAAGGTTGAGTCAGCCTTCTATCCTTCTGAGGTCAGTAAAATGAGGTTCTAGATTGTTAGGGGCAACATGCTGACTCTGTAAACCACTTAAGAGAGGGCTGTAAAGCACTATGAAGTGCTATACACATCTGCTAAGCTGCTAGTGCTGTGGAAGGCTGAGTCAACCTGGAGCCCCATCAGGATTGAATTCCAGGTTTAATGCTAGTATAACTCAGGAGCAGCTTTGGAGTCAATCTACATTTGGATAAAGCATAAATATAGCAATAGTGGCTGGCACCATTTAGCAGTTTAAACAAGATACTTACAGAAACAAAGGAAAAGTGTGTCCACACACATGGCATATACACTGAAAAATCCATGTGCAATGAGGTAGGAACCCACAATCACTGTCTACAAAGAGAGAGAGAGAGAGAGAGAGAGTAAGTGAGAGAAAGAGTCACCTGTGTGGTATCATATCTATGACGGTAACAATAATGTCTAAATTGATGATACTCAACTCTATATGTCCATCCCTGTCTAACTATGTGAGGTTGTTGCTGTCATCTCATAATGTCTGGGGGCTATTGGAGCTTGGTTGGGGTACAACAGGCTTTGGCTGAACCCTGGCAAGCAATAGCACTTAGACTTATATAGTGCTCCACAGGGCTTTACAACCCTCTGTAAGCAGTTTACAGAGTCAGCATATTTCTCCCAACAATCTGGATCCTCATTTTACTGATCTCAGAAGGATGGAAGGCTGAATCAACCTTGAGCCAGTGAGAATTGAACTGCCAAACTGCAGGCAGCCAGTAATCAGCAGAAGTAGCCTGCAGTACTGCATTCTAACCACTGCACCACCACAACAAGACCAAATGGCTTTGGGTGTATGGACCCCAAAGATCCAGGACTTTGAATCCTTAGTTCTGAATGGGGTGGCATTACTCCAGACAGATCTGGCCTGCAATTTGGTGATTCATCTGGACTCATAACTCCTGCTCAAAGAGCAGGTGGCAGTTACAGCTAGGAGATCCTTTGCACAACTTCAGGTTGTGGCTTTTCCTGGATCAGGAGTCATTCAAGCTCTAGTTATCAGAAATGCATATTGAAATAAGTACCTGGGCAAACCACAAACCAATATAAGTTATATGGAGGGGACAAAAAATGAAGCCAAGATGGACAATGAATGCATTAATACTGAAAGAAAAGGAATTTATTCAATTCCTTTTCTCAAAAAATGGTTTTTTTCTTTAAAGAAAATAGAAAAGAAGAAACTTTGTGGCAAAATGTTTGGAATACTGCAAAGGACTAATTATAACATATATGGAAAGAGAAACAAAAAGAAAAGGCAAACTCAAAAGAATATTGAAGAGGGCTAAGAGAAAAGGCTAGAGAAGGCTAGAGAAAAAAATAGAAAACAATCCACAAAAAAAGAATATAAAAAATCAAATGGACTTAAAAAACATGAATTGAACTTAATAAAGAAGAATTAGCACAAAAATTAAAAGATCTAAATAAAACTTTTTTGAAAATGGAAATAAACCAGAAAGACAGAAAAAGGATAAAGAGAAAAAATTGACTCATCAACTAATAGATGATGAAAGGACTTTTTATTATCGGAATGAGCATAAAAAGAAAATAATCCAAAATTATTACTAAAAATTATATTAGCAAGAGGAAATCTCAGAAGGAAAAATAAAATGATATCTAGAAAAAGCAGATCTACCTACAGTATCAGATACAATTAAAGCAACATTAGAAGAAAGAATAACGATGTGTCAGCCTTCAAGATCTTCTACTATTGCTTTGCATCTTTCGGCTGCCATAAGTAATGGGGGGGGGGGAGGAGGGGGGATAAGTATGGGAAGCAAGCTGGAGGTGGTACAAACTGGCATTGTATAAACTGAGGGGGGAGAGCACATTCTTGCTTAGGTTTCTATTTCTTGCTTAGCTTTCTTTTCTCTGCGCAGCTGCAAACCTTTATCAAAGTATGCCAAGTTCAACGGACAGAAACTTCATCACCACCTGAAGATGTCCACATGATGATATTCACAACTTTTAATTGGAAGAACCATTTGAACTATTGGGGGTGGGATCAACTCCATCACTTTGTATATGTGATTTACGCGCCTAATTCCTCAGATTCAGAATTCTATGGTTGCTACCATTTCATTTTCTAATTAAAAGAGTCTAAGTATTTCTTTCTTGGATTTTGAATGGAGCACTGCCTGTCATGATGGAATTAACAGAAGCAATTAAAAGACAAAAAAAATGGTAAAACACCCAGTCCAGATGGTCTACCAGCAGAATTATATAAAACTTTTCAGGACTCTATAAACACCCCAATGTTGGAAGTATTTCATGAATTATTGATAGAAGCAAAAGTACCAAATTCTTGGATGGAGGCATATATTACTCTCATACCAAAAGAAGAGGCAGACCTGCAACGAATAAAAATTATAGACCGATATCTTTATTGAATGTGGATTATAAAATATTTGCTTCTATATTTGCAGAAGGGCTAAAGAGATTTTAAAATCAACTTATACATTCAGATCAAAATGGCTTTTTACCTAAGACACAAATAAAAGACAATATGAGAATAATCCTGAACACCTTAGAATACTATGAAGCACATCCAGAGAAGCAAATGGCATTGAAATTTTTAGATGCCCAGAAGGCCTTTGACAATGTGACTGGCAATTTATGTTAGCACAATTGAAGGGAATGAACTTTGGGGAGAGATTTATTAAGATGATTAAGGCAATATATTATAAACAAACTGCAAAGGTGATGGTAAATGGAGACATGACTGAAAAGGTTAATAAGGAGAAGGAAACAAGACAAGGATGCCCCTTTATTGCCACTACTATTTGCATTGACATTAGAAGTATTAAATAGAAACTTTAGACAAGATGAGATAAAAGCTATGGAAATAAAACAGGAAAAATATAAGTTACAGGGATTTGCTCATTATTTAGTTTTTATTTTAGAAGATCCATTAGAAATAGGACCTAAATTAATGAAAAAAATTGAAAAGCATGGCGAAGTGGCCAGGATTAAAAATAAAAAGAGAAAAAACTAAGATTTTAGTGAAAAATGTTACAGCGGAGCAAAAGAAGAGTTAACGAGAAGATTAGATATTCAGATTACTAAGAAAGTGAAATATCTAGGGATTCAGTTAACAGCAAGATGTGTGATGCTTAAGGAAGATAATTATTACAAATTAAAACAATAAATTAAGAAGGATTTGGAAAAATTTGCAGTTATTGTTAATAGGGAGAATAGCATCAATTAAAATGAATATACTGCTGAGATTATTATATTTGTTTCAAACAATCCCGATAAAATTGGAGAAAAAAATACTTTGGAGATCTTAACAAAATAGTACTTGGCAAGGGAAAAAAGCAAGAACAAGAGGAGGGTTTGGATTACTTAACTGGGAATTATATTATCAGGCCGCAGTTTTAACATGAATGAAAGAATGGATTATACTGAGGAATACAAGGTTATTGACTCTGGAGGGGCATGATTTACAATTGGGTTGGCATGCCTTTTTATGGTATGGGAAAAATAAGATACATGGTTACTTTCAAAGGCATTATATAAGAAATGCATTATTGTTAGCATGGGAGAAAATTAGAGAACAACACTACTTGAAGATACCAGTCTGGTTTTTGACAATGGAAGCACTTATTCATCCAAATATTATCAATAAGGGAAATATTCTTAGATATAAAGGTATTTTGAATGAAAAGGGTGAGCTCAAAACTAAACAAGAATTAAAAGAGCAAGGGATTGATATGGTTTGGTATTCATATATGCAAATACAGTCTAGAAATGAATAAGATGCTAAACTAGATGGTTTTGATAAAGAATTGACAGAACTGGATGAGATATTAACAGGAACAGAAGAAAAACTGATAAAAATTGTATAAATCTATTGGGAATCAAAGTGTTCGAAGAAGAACAGGTGAAAGAGACAATGATAGCATGGGCAAAAAAATTGGGTTATACCATAGAATGGCAGAAACTGTGGGAGAGAAATTATAAATTAACAATGTCAACTGCTTATAAAGAAAATCTGTATAAGATGTTCTATAGATGGCATTTCGTGCCGGCAAGACTGGCAAGAATGTTTAAAGATAAATCAGCTGAATGCTGGAAATGTCATCAGACACCAGGAACATATTACCATACGGGTGGTTATGTGTAGAAGCTAAAAGATATTGGACACACATGGTTAGGAAAGATGATACAGCAACATATTGATTTAAAACCAGAAATATTTCTGTTGAGGATTATACCTGAAATATAGAGTAAAGAAAAGCTATACTTAATAATTCATGTATTGACTGCAGCTAGAATTGTATTTGCACAAAATTGGAAAAGTGAAAAGATTCTAACAGATGACAATGTGATCAGGAAAATATTAGAATGTGCAGAAATGAACAGGCTAACACTTGCAATTAAAGAAAAGGAACAAACTGAATATTATATGGTATGGGAATTGTTTTATCAATGGCTGGAGAATAAAAATGGAAATCAGAAAATTTAAGATCAATGAAAAATAGTAAACATGTGAATAAGAATTAAATATACTAAGAATTGTTATCATAATTAGATCAGAGGTGGTATTCAACCGGTTTGCACCTATTCGGGCGGTTATTTGGCGTGGGTTACCGAACTGGTAGCGACCCCTGGCTGGCCACGCCCCCGACCCAGTTGCCCAGTTGCTCACTTGCCCCGGTCACTCTCCTAGCTTTCCCTACACACATGGCAGCTGTGGCGCAGCTCAGGCGTATGTCCCAGGGCTGCTACACATGCACACTGCATGTGCAACCACTACACATGCAGTGCGCATGTGCAGCAGCCCCGGGCCTCCACCCGCCTGCCTGCCCTCCTGGAGCACATTTTCTTCCTTCTCCCGGCAGACGCGCCTCTTTCAGCCTGGCCCAGGCAGCAGGTGGGTGAGTGGATATTCTGGGGGTCCTCTCCCTGCTTGTTGTGAGATGCCTGTAGCTGCTGCATGCTTTTTTTGGTGCAGCTGCAGTCCAGCAGACGCACCAAAAAAAGCACGCCCTGTTCTATTTGCCGGGCTCGGCAAGTCTAAGCAGCCGGTGCATAGAACAGGGAGGCGCCAGACCGTTGGAGAAGCGGAGCAAAGCCGGAGATCAGTAGCCGCCTCTTTTGCAGGACAGAAGTCCTCCCCGAATGGGCCAGCTGGTCATCTCCTTCTCTGCCATACAGAACAAATAGCCAGAGAAGGGGACGACCAGCCGACCGATTCGGGGAGGATTTCTGTGCTGAAAAGGCGACTGGAGACTGAAAAAGAGTCGCCTCCAGCAGCCGTCCCTTTGGCCAGCTGATCTCCTCCTTGGCCATACAGAACAAACAGGTGGAGAAAGAGAAGACTAGCCGGCCAATTTCTTTCTTTCGTCCCCTTGGACTACTGCCACCAACGTCCTCCTTCTCCCCAGGGGGAAATGAACAACATGAGGTAGTAAGGGGGGGGGAGGGAGGAGGGGG
This sequence comes from Notechis scutatus, assembly GCF_049901735.1. Lineage (NCBI taxonomy): Eukaryota > Metazoa > Chordata > Lepidosauria > Squamata > Elapidae > Notechis > Notechis scutatus. Next base: position 160,319,900 of record NC_142010.1, on the reverse strand, counting down.
GAATTCCCTGGCCACCGGGTTGCTTCTTTCCACTTCTTTTGTCTTCCGCTTTTGGCTGCACACAAGGAAAGCAGCAAAAGTCTTTTCCTCTCTCCCCCAAACTCCACCAGAAATGAGTTTTTGGGACCCTGCAAGGCATCCTGCTCCAAGAGGCTGTGCCGGCAAAGACTCATTTCTGGCAGAGTTTGGGGGGAGAGAAAGAAAGCTTCTGCTGCTTTCCTTGCATGCAGCCTGAGAACGGAGCTCAATGCAGGCTAGGAATGGGGCTGCCTTGGAGGGGGTGGGGGGGTGTGAGGGAGAGAGAGAAAGAAAGAATATCACCAGTCCCCCTCCCTCTGAGAACAGAGCTCAAAGCAGGCTAGGAATGGGGCTGCCTTGGAGGGGGAGAGAAGAAGAATCACCAGCCCTCCAAGGTGAGTTCAGTTCTCTCTCACTCTCTCTCTCCTTCTCCCTCCCACCAATGTCAGCAAGCCATGTCAGTCAAAATTCACATTAGTGGTCCACGGGATTTAAAATAATGAGTTTGGTGGTCCCTGAGATCCAAAAGGTTGGCAACCCCTGCTTTAAAGTTCTCCAAGGGTTCCCCATGGACACTGCAAGTATCGCTTTCCCCTCGTGAGTTAAAAGTGCCTAGAATGAGAATGAGAGGCTGATAGAGGGGATGGGAGTGAATCCAGTTTTGGAGCACTTTTGCAACTTAACAGAGATGAATTTTGAAGGAGGTCCTTTATTGGATGCTGCTTTCCCCTCATGAGTTAAAGAGCCTAGAGTGAGAAGGAGTGCGGTCTGACAGAGGGGGTGGGGGAATTCACTCCAGCCTTAGAGAAATTTAAAGGAGCTGCTTCAAAATGCATGTCTGTTAAGTTACAAAAGTGCTCCACATGTATGTGTGTGTGTGAGAGAGAGAGACAGAGAGAGAGAGAAAGAAAGAAAGAAAGAGGAAGGGAGAGAAAGAGACAAAGAAAGAGAAAGAGAAAGAAAGAAAGAAAAATAGGAAGGCAGAGAGAGAGAAAACTCTGTGCTATTGTTTTTAATTGTTCCATTTATCATGTGTTAATATTTTACACTGTCCCTACACCTAGAATGATTTTTCTGCCTTTCTTTTGCCCAGGGCTACCACATATTTTTCAGGGTTTACATGCATTCAATGTCAATAGTCCAGAGCATAAAATACACATGTGTTTAACAAGAGTTGAAAGGGACCTTGGAGGTCTTCTAGTCCAACCCTCAGCTCAGGCAAGAAAGCTGAGGGTGCCAAACTCTGAGTAGAGATCCTGTGAAAGGTGTCAGAATAACACTTAGAAGGGACTTTGGGGTGAACCCTATACCCATTTCAGAGAAATGGCTGTCCGGTCTTTTCTTAAAAACTTCCAGTGATTGAGCACCCAGAGCTTCTGGAGACTGGCAGTTCCACTGGTTAATTGTTCTCACTGTCAGGAAGTTTCCCCTTAGTTTTAGGTTGCTTCTCTCTGTTCAGTTTCCATCCATTGCTTCCTGTTTGCATTCTGCTTCTTTGGAAAATACATTGTCCCCCTTTCTTTGTGGCAGCCCCTTAAAAGCCTGTTGCCTATCACACTCTTGAGTAAAGCAAGTGAGCCATTTCCTCCTTTCAGTGGTCCATGAAAGTACATCTATAGTATGTAGATGATAAAGTCAAAAAAGGTGAACAACATTTTTACAGAACTATAGATAAGTTGAGGCTGGGTGACAAGGAATGGCTGGGAGGGGAGGGGCCAGGTGAGGCACCCCTTGATGTGAGTGACGTTGAGTTGGCCACGCCCACCCAGTCACATGACCACCAAGCCATGCCCACCAAAGAAGCCATGCCCAAAGAACCGGTAGTAAAAAAATTTGAATTCCACCACTGAATTAGATACATTATGTGTAGTAATATGAAGTAAGAATAGAGTAATGATATAATAGTAATGAATATGTATTAATTGTAATGGTTATTTCACAAGATATTTGTACCCAGACGATACACTGTTTAAACGAAAGATGGAATGTTTGTATAAAATAAAATAAAAAATTTAATTTAAAAAAGCTCTAGTTACCACGTATTTGGACTATTTCAACATGCTCTACATGGGGCTACCCTTGAAGAGCATTTGGAAGATAAAGCTGGTACAGAGTGAGACAGTGTGGGCAACTTTTGGGGCCTCCACCACTATACTGCAAGCTGCACTGGCTACCAGTTTGCTTGCAGGTGCAAATCGAAGTGTTGGTTATCACTTTTAAAGCCCTTCATGGCATGGATCCAGGTTACTTGAGGAACATCTCATCTCAATGGGATTGGCCCACCCCACCTGTGCCACACACTGAAGGTCCCATCAGCCAGGGATTGGCATCTGGCTGGATCTAGGAGAAGAGCCTTCTCTGCTGCTGCTCCTGCCCTTTGGAATATCTTGCCCCAGGGAGCAAGTGAGCTCCCACTCTTCTGATCTTCCACAAGAGCTTGAAGACCTGGCTCTATCAGCTGGCTTGGGGTTCCAATGGGGGAGCATCATGTTGGATGTGGTTGATAGATTTCAGCAACAAATTCCCCACCACCATGTATCCTACTTGTTCCCTCCCCATCTTTTAATTAGAGCTCATAATTGGTATTTTATAGTATTTTATTGTCATTATTTACATAGTTTAATTCTTTTTAACATTATAAATTACCTAGGGATACCTTGTGGTGAGATGGGCGGAAAGCAAATTTAATAAATAAATAAATATGAATTGGGTCTGGTGGAAATCAGAACTCTCTTCCAAGCATTTGAGAACTATATGCAAATTGCACATATTGCACATGGATCATTCTAAGTCAAGGTTATTTTTAATATGGTTGAAGGAACCAGTTAGTTGGATTGACACAACAGATTAAACCATGGTTTATAAACTGCAACGGATAAGCTCATTAGACTACAAACACCCTATGCCAACCACATTTTAGCTTAGTGCAAATCTATGAATTAACTAATTTTCTTTAAAATTTAACTCACAGTTAGGATAACATGGGTAGCATAAAACCTATGTACTTTTCCCCTTGAAGTAAGATGGAAATTAAATATAATCAATGATTAATATAGAATACATATTATCGGGCTTCACTGATCGTGCCCAACACATTGCCAGCCACCTAATAGGGAGTGGGAGATGGGTCTCCGAATCTGCGCCTCCTACCTGACTGGCTGTTCCCCTCGCTGAAACAACACGAGACTGTTGGCTGTTCCAGTTGCGGAGCATAACGATGTGGATCCATTGCAAGTGCCTGCCGAACTATCTTTAGTTGTAGGGCATGAGGATTGTATTGCGTTCCGGTGATGAGGGGGGAACTCATCTTATTGTGGTTTCCTTTACTTTGGCTTATGAGTCAGCACTTCGGGGTTGGGTGTGTTCTGGGCGTTGGATATAGTTGCGATTAGGATTGCGGGGCGGTGGCGTTAATTAGTTAGGCAGATGCTAGTTTGGGAATGGGAAGAGGATGGGGCATAAAAGGCACTGAGAGGCGTTTACTTTCAGCGCTGGCTTTGCTCGGGATTGCCGTTGTTTGTCTACTGGAAGAAAACAATCTACAATAAACTACTTTTCACCAAACCTGTGAGTAAATGTGTTTGTTGACTGAGTTTCCGGATTTCCAAAATAGGGCTTACAGAAAGCCAGCGCTCACTGTTACAGTATCTAGACTAACTGCATGAAACATATTGAGAACGATTAGTTGAGGAGAATGGCTGAAGGGACGGAACAGAAACGGATTGAGGAGGACACAGAAGACGTTGAGGAGGAGGGGGGAAATGGGCAGGTGTTGCCATCTGGTGGAGAAAAAAAACAAGATGTTGAGCCACCGGTATTGCAACCAGTGGTTAGACCCAAGATATTTAAAGAACAGAAAAAAGGAAATGTTGGTGAGCCTAGCTTCACTCGGAAGCAGGATTCAGGAAAAGATTTTTATCCACCGGACCGTCTTTAGGATTGGAAAGTCAGGCGTTGGCCAGGCTCAGGAGAAAGCTGGCTAATGGCCCCTGGCAATGAGACATTAGACATACTAAAAATGCAGTTTGGGGAACTTACTTTGCATGGACTTAACACAAAGAGTATACTGGATAAGAGATTGGGGAAATATAAGAAAAAAGAACCGTTATTTACATCCAATCCATTAGGGCTCCGGGAATCAGGAGGTCTCCTGACTGGAACAATCAGATTTACGTCCTGGGAGTACAACTGCTACACAACTTGGCGAAGAACAAAGGCAGTCAATGAGGACTAGTGGATTAGAATGACAAGAGATGGACTTGGAGCCCTTTGGGATGCCCAGCCACAGGGGCGATGGGTTCCTCCCTGAACAGCAAGCTTTGATGGAACTCCAAGTAAAGTGGCTATCTTTCTAGGACAAGTATTAAATCATTTTGAGTTATATGGCCACTACTACACATCACATTGGTCTTTGATAGTAGCGATTACAGGTGTCTTGGTTGGAGAGGCCGATGATTGGGTGGCTGATTTGTACCATCATAGGGCAGAAGAATTAGCAGATGTAGGTCAATTCTTGGCTGCTTTCGTTTTGAAGACAATACAGCTGACAAACAAGCAGAGGAGGATTTGTTAGCAACCAAAAGGGTCGGTCAGCTTGGGAGTATGTAGGGGAGTTTAGGAGGATGGTTAGTAAACTACCATTCATACTGGAGAGTTTGTTAATCCATCTGTTTAGAGAAGGCCTGGATAGTAATTTAAACCAGGCTTGGCTTTATCATGGTTCGTTTACTACGTTAACACCGTGGTATCAAGTGGCAATCGAATTGGACAATGGTTTACGTCGATTGCACCCGAGACTGGAAAGGATTACACCACCAATAAGACCTTTAGGTACTATTACAAGGCAATTATATAGGCAAACTCCAATTCAAAGGGGCAGAGACAGAGGGACATTTTGGTGTTTTCGTTGTGATAGACCTGGTCACAGGGCCATGGAATGTCCTGTACCGCCATTAATTATGATGAAGGGCCCCAACTACCTTAATCTTTGCATTGAGATAAACCAGGGAGATAAGAATGGAAAGAGCGTGAGAGGACGAGAGGAATAGTGAGTAACCCACCCGGAAGCCAGAGTGCAGAAGAACCATTTACTATTCCATCCAATACGTCGTGTGAAAGTGAAATGGAGAGTATTATGCCTGACGATCCTATGGTAAGTAGCCCTATTAATCCTTTTATTATACCTGTGTCTGTGGAATAAACGTACTAATTACACTATTCAAGTGGGGGCATTAATTGATTCAGGATGTATAAGGTGCCTAATTACTAACGCGGTGGTGGAGAAATTGCAGTTACGGGTTATTGAATTGGATGTTCCAATTAAGTTTGAACAGGTGGATGGGTCTATACTAGGTGGAACTCCAGCAACTCATAGGACAAAATATATCAAAATGGTTATGGGAGAGCACTGGGAATGGATTTCTTTTGTGGTGGTTTCTCATATGAGTAAAGCATTAATTTTGGGATTGGCATGGCTGGATAAATGGGAACCGACCATACATTGGGAGAACGGCTATCGAAAGATACGATTAGTGGCTGGTCCTTATCCACCAGAGCATAATGAAAAACATCTGATAGCTAGTAAATTGTTAAATGAAAAAACTCAAGGAATACCTGAATATCAATATCCCAGTGAATATGCAGATTTGTCTGATGTATTCAATGAAGAGGGCACTGATTGCTTACCACCTCGTCGCACTATGGACTGTGCCACAGAATTAATTCCAAGGGCTCCTTTGCCTAAACCACGGATGTATTCAATGACTCCGCGTGAGTTAGATGAAATGAGACAGTACATCGATAAAAATCTAAGAGGGGGTTTAATCACCCCTGGAAGGTCTCATATGGCAGCGCCAGTGTTGTTTCGTGAGAAGAAAGATGGAGGACTTCGTTTATGTGTCAACTATAGAGGCCTAAACGCGATCTGCCTGGAACCATTGTACCCATTACCACTGATTAAGGACTTACTATCTACCTTGGCAAAAGGACGAATATTTACAAAACTCGATCTAAGAGAAGCGTAAAATAGAGTGAGAATACGGAAGGGAGATGAATGGAAAACAATGTTTAATTGCCCTCTCGGTAGTTATCATTTCAATGTGATGCTGTTTGGCTTACAGGGGGCTCCAGTGGTCTTTATGCAACTGATAAACGAAGTGTTGCACGAACATTTATATAGGAGCATTTTAGTTTATCTGGATATTTTAATTTATTCGGATAATGAATATGAGCATATTCAATTAGTGCGACAGGTGCTTTGAAAATTGCTGGATGCCCAGTTATATGTCAAATTGTCAAAATGCGAGTTTCACACCTGGCAGTTGGACTATTTAGGATATTGCATATCTGCACAGGGTATTGAAATGGACCCCACAAAAGTTAAAGCTGTGTTGGATTGGAAAGCCCCGAACACAAAGAAACAATTACGAAGTTTTTGGGGGTTTGCAAATTTCTATCGTCAATTTATACCCCGCTTTGCTGACATAGCTTTACCCTTAACTGAACTATTGCATACTAAATCTATTGATATTGAAAAATCAAAAACAAGAATTGGATTACCATGGACTAAAAAATGTCAGGAGGCTTTTGAAAATTTAAAGCGTTTGTTTGCTCAAAAGCCGATGTTGAAACACCGATCCGAATCTGCCATTTGTTAACCAGGCAGATGCAAGTGATGTGGCAGTGGGAGCTGTCCTATTGCAGACAAACATAAAAGGACTGTTGCAGCCATGTGCTTATACATCCAGAAAATTTAGTTCGACTGAACGCAACTGGGCAATTTGGGAGAAGGAGGCATTTGCAGTTCATTGGGCCTTACTCACCTGGAGACATTTACTGGAGGGAGGTCCACATCCATTTGAGGTGTGGACTGATCATAAGAATTTGGAAGCATTGCAAAGCCCATGCCGATTATCCCCAAAGCAGGTTAGGTGGGCGTTGTATTTTAAACGGTTTAATTTTACATTAAAATATGTTCCATCGGGGAAAAAATTCATGGCAGATGCCTTATCGCAGCTTCCTCAATACAATAACCAAAGGGATAATATAATACAACCACTTATACCATGCAGTAACCATGCTGAGTCATTAAAAACTACTATAGTCACCAGTGACTGGCCTACTATATTAGCAGAAGATCAGTGGTTGATCAATAATAAAAGTCAAGTTGAAATGAGAAATGGGATTGCGTAGCGAAAGGATAAAATGTATGTTCCGAATAGTCTACGATCGACAGTACTGAAACGTTGTCATTACGACAAAACAGCAGGACATTATGGGTTTTTAAAAACATTGCACTTAGTGAAATGACAATTTTGGTGGCCGGGTATGAGGACATATATAGAACGCTATGTGAAATCATGTCCTACCTGTATGGTTAATAAAATAAAAATAGGGAAACCATCGGGATTATTGCAAACTGTGTCTGAGCCCATAAAACCTTGGCAAGACATTGGTATGGACTTCATAGTGGAACTACCAGAAACTCATGGCTACAACGTTCTATGGACCGTCATTGATTTATTTTCCAAGCAGGCACATTTCATCCCTTGTAAAGGATTGCCTTCTGCTAGGAAATTAGCAGTTTTATTCATAAAGCATGTTTATAGATTACATGGTGTACCATGCAAAATCATATCTGACCATGGAGTACAGTTCACAGCAAAATTCTGGAGAGAATTTATATACATGATTGGGTCGACCCAAGGATTAAGTACGGCTTACCACCAATGAAGCTGCGGAATGAGCTAATGTCGCTATAGAGCAATGTACGGTGTTACGTAAATTACCAACAGAGTAACTGGGTGGACCTACTTCCGTATGCTGAAATAGCATACAATAATACAATCCATAGTAGTACGGGATTTTCTCCATTTCAGATAGTTAGTGGTACAGAGTTTGTACCAATACCGGAATGGCCTCATGCAACTCAGGAACCAAATACTGTTTCAACCTTGGTGGATAAGATATGGAAACAATGGGAAACAATAAAAGTTGCCTTAAAACAAGCACAAGCAGAGTACAAATGTCAGGTGGATAAAAAATGATTCGCACAAGTCCAATATAACATAGGCGACTGGGTATATCTCTCAACGGAATACATACAGTTGGGTCTTCCTAATAAAAAATTAGGTCCAAAATATATTGGACTGTTCTTAGTGATACGAGTTATAAATCCGGTCACAGTTGGGCTTTGACTACCTTCACGTTTTAAAAGGATTCACCCTGTATTTCTTATAAGTCTTCTTAAACAAGCTAATATGACTAGACAAGAGCCCAGAGTAAGGACCCCTGGCCCAATCCATGATTATCATTACGAGATTAAGGAAATACTTGATTCCCGACATCAGCGAGGAATCCTACAATATTTAGTAAGGTGGGAGAGCTATCCATTAGCAGATGCTTCATGGGTATCATATAAAGATGTGTCTACTACTCGTCTACATCAACAATTCCATAAAAAATATCCTAAGAAGGCAGGCGGGAGGTATGAACATGGGGCATTACATCATCCTAACCGTATTCCCTTTATTACAGATGGAGAGAGTAGAGGGGGTCGCCTGTCAGGCTTCACTGATCGTGCCTGACACATTGCCAGCCACCTAATAAGGAGTGGGAGATGGGTCTCCAAATCTGCACCTCCTACCCGACTGGCTGTTCCCCTCGCTGAAACAACATGGACTGTTGGCTGTTCCATTTGCGGCACGTAACGATGTGGATCCATTGCAAGTGCCTGCCGAACTATCTTTAGTTGCAGGGCATGAGGATTGTATTGCATTCCAGCGATGAGGCGGGGAACTCATCTTATTGTGGTTTCCTTTTCTTTGGCTTATGAGTCAGCACTTCAGGGTTGGGTGTGTTCTGGGCATTGGATATAGTTGCGATTAGGATTTTGGGCGGCGGCGCATGGGGTTAATTAGTTAGGCGGATGCTAGTTTGGGAATGGGAAGGGGATGGGGCATAAAAGGCGCTGAGAGGCGTTCACTCTCAGCGCTGGCTTTGCTCGGGATTGCCGTTGTGGAAGAAAACGATCTACAATAAACTACTTTTCACCAAACCTGTGAGTAAATGTGTTTGTTGACTGAGTTTCCGGATTTCCGAAATAGGGCTTACACGTATTATATTTCAGTAAAGTAGTAGTGACACTTTCTCAACCTTCCCTCCTAAGCAACACAACTATCAAACTTCAATGCTATAAAAGTAGATAAAACAAACAGAAAACAGCTGCCAAGCAATACAGCTGGAATTGGATAAAAAATATCCATATTTTAAAAAATACTAACCAGAATGGGGACCCAGTAATAATTGAGAGTTGGTGCTGTGTCTTGAATCAGTTTTATTCTCTGGGTGAAAAAAAAGAAAGCAAGGATACCTAAAAAGAAATGAAAATAATTAAATTTCACATTTTTCTCTATATCTTCAGTTCCAATTTGTAAATCCCATCATTTTTACAAATGAGCTTGACCCATACATATTTCAACAGATTTCTTTCCCCCTCACAAATGGGGTTTAGATCTTGTACTTGTTTCTACATATTATGAAAATGTTATAACATGCAAGAGAGGTGGAAAAAGTCTTCCCTAGCTTTATGTCCTCTACATATACTGGATTACAACTCTTGATATCTTAAAATTTGAGGCTAGTGACTTGCAAGTGGAAATTTTTGGAAGAACAAAAGTAGGATTGAAGTAGATCAAAACATAGAAATCATACTTAGGAAAAGAAAAGCTTTACCTCCAGCTATATTAGAATTCCATTCCTGTTATGCAAAAAAAAAAAAGGCTTTGATCCCTGCTTTAAATATATTCTTTATTGCATATACAATTTCATTCAAATGCAAATGCTAAAACCTAAATGAAATCTGCATGGAAACACCAAAAAGAAGACCAATGAGTGACCAAACAAGAGAAAACCCAAAATATCATAAATGTCTTACCAACACTTCCCACAATTAGGATTTTTCCAAGGAAAAACAGGAAATCAGTGACTTTATCCAAAACAGCCACTCTGAATACAAAGAGGAAACAATTACAGTTACAGATAGTCCTTGATCACTGTTAGGAATGTAAGTCACCTAACAGTTAGTTGGGTTGGAAAATATATAAACCAGGATAGACATTTTAATACTGTCTCTTTAAGGGAATGCTAAAATTGTAATTGGGTGTGGTTCCTCAAACAGCCATAAGATGGAGCCAGAAACCTGGCTTGTTCTGTTCTGGTGTTTCTGGAGAGTGTTGCCGTTCCTCCATTTTTCCCTATTGACTGTTATTCTTGGATTTGATGTAAGTCTGTTGCTGAACTGTTTTTGATACTGGACTTTGATATATGGATTATCCCTGGACTGAAAACTGACTACTTTAACTGTGGACTGCTTGTTTGGACTTTGCTTAAACGTTTATTGGAAGTAAAAACCTACATTTTACTATACAGGGTATCTGTGTGCTAGTTGTGTGTTATTCTTCACTATTCTCACTACGTCTCCCTGTGTGCACTCATTCTCCTAACGGGGAATTACCTCAACAATCACAATTTCCATTGCTAAGCAAGACTTGTGTGAGTTTTGCCCTATTGTGCAAACTTTTTTTGGCATAATTGTCAAGTGAATCACTGTGGTTGTTAAGTTAGTAACATGGTTGTAAAGTAAATTTGGCTACCCCACTGACTCTGTTTGTCAGAAGGTCACAAAAAGTGATCCCATGGCCTCAGACACTGCAATCATAGTTGCAACAATCCAAATTTTGATCATGTGACTATGAGAATACTGCAATGGTTGTTAAGTGTGAAAAATGGTCGTGTCACTTTTTTCAATGCCCTTGGAACTTCAAGTGGTCACTAAATGAATTGTTATGAGTCAAGGACTAACTGTATAGAATTGCTATAGAAATATATTTGAGAATGTTACAGCAATGCCTACTTTATATCATGCATCAGCAGAACTCAGGCAGGTGATGGGAGATTACCTGAAAATTCCAGGTAGAAAAATTACATGCTATTAGAAATAGAAAAGGACTGCTTCTGGTTAGGCTCCCTCAACAATGGACCAAAATCCGCAATTGTCTGTGGTTTTGGTTTGTGCTTGCTGCTGGAGGGTTCCAATCTACTTGATTTGGGGCCAAAGCCACCCCATAGAGGTGGCGAAGAAAGGGAAGATCACCAGCTGGGTTGAGGGGAGCCACATCTCTCCTCCTTGGCTAGGCATAAAACTCCTCTCCGAAGGCGGTTGCAGTGGTGGTCAAAATGGCCACCCCAAAGAGGAAGATCTGACCGGACAAGATTGTGCAGGAGCAGAGAAGAGGACAGCTTGGGTGACCAGGCTAAGAAAAATTAACATCTGAATACAAGGTACCCTGGAACTAAAATATTTAAGAACTTTTGAAAAAGAGTTTTAAAGCAGCAGTAAAGAAGAGGGGGGAAAAGTTTTTACAGCTGGAAGTGGCTTTGAACTTTGAGAGAAAAATTAGAAGAAGAAATTAGTGAAAACAATCTTGTCACCAAATAGGCAAATTTAAAGCTGAAATTGAAAGTGTCAAAGGGAAAATAAGGAGTCTTTGAAACTTAAAAGCCAGAAAAGGAGAAAAAGTCGAGGAAGGAAAAAGAGGGTGGAACTTGGACATTTCAGAGAGCGCCATCTGATGTTAAAAGAAACTAATGTGAACTCTTAAAAGATTTTTAAAGAATAATGAAGTACCGTATTTGCCGGCGTATAAGACGACTGGGCGTATAAGACGAGCCCCCAACATTTCCACTCAAAATATAGAGTTTGTTATATACTCGCCGTATAAGACGACTCCCCCACTTGGAGGCATGTTTTTCAGGGCAAAAAAGTCATGGGGCTCGTCTTATACGCCCAGTCGAGTTGTTTCTTAATATCTTTCCACCTCCCCAACCAATTTGTCTCCAAGGGTGCACCACACTGATTGTGACATTAATTATTTCAGAGAGAGAGGGTGGGGGGGGGGGGGGAGAAATCTTTACTTCCTACTGTGGCTTTTTCCTGCGCATCGTTCTGGCTGCACTCGGATGGCGAGCTGGCTGGAGCAGTCTGGAGCATGTGCAGCTCACCGTTGGGGGCTGGGGGGAGAGAGAAGGCCTCCTTATTTCCACGCGGAGAGGCTCGGTCGCTGGACCGTGGATGAGCGCAAAGGAGAGAGTTCTGAGTGCAAAAGGCCGCCACTGATCAGGCACAAGAAACTGGTCCTTTTCCCCCTTGGCTTTGTGGTTGTTACTTCTTACAGGGAGGGATAATGAGATACCCACGCTGGGAGAAAGCGGAAAGGATGTCTATTTTCCTGCTCACTAACTTTCCAGAAAGCCTCGAGTTCCTACCCCGAGACTTGCCAAAAGTCCAGTTCATTCATTTGCTACCTTTCTCCAACGAGATCCAGATCTGTTTCCACAACGCACTTAGGATCTTATCTTATTATCTTATTATTATCATTAGCCTTGCTCTGTCCATCCAAGAGAGAAGAAGGCAGACGGTTTTGCGCTCAGGGAGAAAGGAAAGGAGCCTCTCGCTCACGCTGCACACTGCCCCCCCCCACCCCAGCAACACTTAGGAAAAGAGTTACACAAGCATCCTTTCCAGAAGTGAATCTGGGGGTGGCGGGGGAGGAGAGGATTCGGAGCAAAGGCTGAAACCGGGAAGATAAAACTTCCCAAAGAAAATCGCACGAGCAGCATCCCATTCCTGGGAGAAAAAAAAAAAAAACACGAACTCTTCCCGAAGCGCAAAAGCAAGGATGGCGCTTTCTCAGCTTTGAGCGGCGTCGCTGCTCTCCCACCCCTCCACTCGTCCCCACGTGTGGCGAAGTTTCTGCCACTGGGGGGGTGGAGGGGGTGGAAGGAGGTGAGGGATGGGGGCAAAGCCTGGAGCCTGCCATTCTGCTCGCACGAGCGGAGTGGGTGGGTGGGAAAGGAGAGGCCGCGCTGCTGCCTGCAAGTGAGTGACGTGCCTGCCCCCTCCCCCCCGGGGGAAAGTGAAAGGCCTCCTCCCTTAAGCAGCCCCCGCGTGCGCGCCATCGGGACTCCAAGGGTGGGGGATGGACAGCTGCCAACTCTCCCTCTCTCTCTGTGTGTGTGTGTGTGTGTGTGGGTGGGTGGTGTGGAGGGTAATTCCAGCTATCTCTTCCTACCCCGAGACTTGCCAAAAGAGAGACTCCGGCTGGGCTTGAAGGGGCTTCGCAAGTTGCGGAGCTCCGCCCCCGTCGCTCTTGCACCGAGTGACAACAACGTATTTGCCGGCGTATAAGACGACCCCCCCCAGTTGGAGGCATGTTTTTCAGGGGAAAAAAGTCGTCTTATACGCCGGCAAATACGGTAAATGAAACTTTGCTACAATCAAAATAGAGCCCCCGGAAAGTGAAAATGGAGCTTGGAACTTAGTAACAAAGAAAGAAGAAACTGTTCTGGAACTGTTTGATGATTTTGGAAACTTTGGACAGTGCACTATTAGAGGGTACAATTGAAATTAATTCTGGGAAGTAATTTTATAGAATTTGGTTGTCTAAAAGTACTGGGAAGTGTTGAAAGATGGCAGAACTTTATCTGGAACTGAAAATGGAATTAAAAAACATGAAGGAACAGCTGCAAGAAAAAGGAGAATTGTTTGGCTTTGTTCTGCAATCTCTGGAAATGGCGGTTTTAGAGTATGAGGATCAGCAAAAAGTTTCAGAGGAAGAAGACTTGAATAAAGAAGAGGTCATCTTTAACAGAAAATTGGGACAATGAGGTTTGAAATTCAAAGAGAGGAAAAAGGGACTTAAAAATTGGAGATTATAGGAGGTAATTAGAAAAAGGAATAGTGTGAAAAATAAACAAAATACAAGAAAAGAGCAGAAGGGAGGATTACAGAAAGAAGCATTAAAGACGGAGGGGGACAAAAATTGGCATGAGAAAAAAAGGGAAAATAAAGGGGAAAAGAAGTTACAAGAAACAGAATCAGAAAATAAAGAAATATGAGAAACGAACAAGAATTAAAGGAAATAGTTTGATAGACATAGAGACAATGGCTGCTAATATAATTAAGATAGAGAATTCTGCATGGTGACAAGCGATTGAATGAATATATTAGAAATAATAAATTATGCAGAAAACAGAAATATGCAATTAAAATGGAAGATTAAACTTTTATTGTTATTCAATGGAATGTCTGATAACAGATTAAATAAAATATGAAAACATATAAAACATAATTGAATATATTAATGTATACTAGAAGGACTGTAAGGAGATTAATAACAGTTTCTAGGATGAATTTGAATTGATTAATTATTATTGTTTTTCATTGAAATTTAAAATTGTTTAGAGGTAATTTAAAGGAGAAATACCATGCGGAATCTGATTAAAAAGGGATTTATGTTATAATACAGCGATTAGGTGAGGAATGTTATAATTGTTTAATGGGATAATTTAAAAGTAGAATGTTTAATGGGAGGGGAACTAACTGTAAGATATAAATGTGAAACACTCTAATTGGCAACTATAGGGGAAAGCTTGTTTTATAATGTTTGAAATGTGGATAGGTAATGAAATTGTAAACAGGACAGATAAAAGTATAAGTATAATTATTATGAAGATACGAACTTTATGAAAAGGATATGTAATAGATTTAGAAATGAATGAGAAAGCTATAAAATAAGCCTGAGGGAAGTATTTGAGGGAAAAATTAATAAAGAATATATAAAGATAAGATATGAAATTGAAGATGAAAGATGAATATGTAACTGAGATTGTATCTGTACGGAGATGTGAAAACCTGGAACCATGTGTTCACTAAAAAGAGATGTTTTATTTTTCTTTTGTTTTATGAAAACCCAAATAAAATTGTTCAAAAAAAAAGAAAGAAAGAAAGAAAAGGACCATGAAGTCAAGCTCAATTAAAAGAAACCTTTTCTTTTAGATCAGAGTTCCCCAACCTTTCTGGATTGGCGGCCCAGGGGGAGGGGGGAAAGAGGGGATGGTTTTGCAGGTGCAGCAGGTATGTGTGGAGTACCTGTTGATCGCAAGAGTGGTGCCATGAACACCAGAGATGCTTGTGTGAGTGGGCACGAATGCCTGCAATGCTCACACGAGTGGGGATGTGACCACCAGAGATGCTTGCAGAAGTGGGGCCATGAGCGTCAGAGATGCTAGTGCAAGTGGGGCCACAAGCACCTGTGATGCTAGATGAGTGAGGCCCTGAGCGCTCATGTGGCTTGGTTGCGAATAGACTGCAGAGCAGTAGTGGGCTGCAGCCCACAGGTTGGGGACCCCTGTTTTGATCATAGGTAAACAAAACAAACATTTGAATGTGGTCAAATATCTGATTCAAACTGAGCACACCTTATAATTTTTTCATAATAAATTTCTGTTTGCAGGAATGAATTTTTACAGCATTTTCATGCCGCTTTCCATTAAAAAAATATGAAGTTTAGATTTATAAGAATTGCTGTAAACTATACAATGTAACCAATAAAATATATAAATATTTCATAATTAGAGCAGATGATACAATTTATTTATGTATTATATTTATATGTCATCCATCTCATTCTGCCAAGTGACAATCAAGAAAACTTGGATGCATTCATATACACAGGAATTCATATTTCTGTACTCTTTCCCAGTTGGGAGTCTAGTTTGTTCCACAAGGTGAGCACTACCATACAGAATGCCCACTGCCACAGCACATTTAAATGATAATCTTTCTACCAGTTTATCATGGAGTTTCAGCTACTAAATCTAACAATAAAGAACTTGCCAAGCTCTTCCAAACAGAATAATAAAACCAAAAGCAGCTTCCAGGCCCTCACCTGATTATGTTCCTCATGAGCAAGGAAAAGGCGTTCCTGGCAGAAGTGCAGAAATTGGTACCATAAATAGCAATCTGGGCAAATTGCCAAAGGGGAAAAAAAAGTCTATTGAAGAACATTCTTTTTTTTTTTACAAAGACATGATTACTTAGAGCCAGAAAAGGGCAAATACAGATATTAAGGCAGTATCAATGCCATGATAAATGTTACAAACAAACAAACAAAATTTTTACATGACTTTTGGGGATGTGAAGGGAAGAGAATAAGAAGAAAAATACACTGTACTCGCCTGGATCCCTTATCTTGTTTGTTAGCCCTTATCTTCTTCCCATCATGTCCCAGCCCCCCAACTCAGCTAGCTTAAAAAAGATCTTTATTTAATAACCCTGGCACCAAGGGGCTCCAACTACTCTATCAGGCCCCCAATTTATTCCTTCAGATGCCTCTCCCCTTATTCAGTTCTTGAAATTCACAAGAACTTCATGATTCACAATCAACTTCACAATAACAATCAATACAGAATAAATGTGAATGGGTAATTAGCATTTTCATCTAAAACTAGTACTAAGAATGATGAATAATTGCTACAGCATTGGCATGGCATCATCAGGACAAGTAAATGCACTACACAAATGATCAGGATGAGCATTTGGCTGCATTTGGCAGCCAAGTCTACTTTAAATGTTTTAATGAGTAATAAAGAATTTAAAGGAAAACTTGCAACTTTTGCCAAAGATATGACTAAGTATTTAGAACATTTCCCTTACTGTGCAGAGCATCTAGAAATCTGCAATAATGCCCTAAATAAGTCACAGATGCTTGAATTCCTCACCATAATGTATGCATTTCTATTCAAAAACTTGATGAACTTCTCCAGGCACCAGAAGCAGCATTTGAAACAGGTCAGAAGGAACTTGGCAAACATATTCTCAGAAGCTAATGGATTGCAAAACAGAACAGGAGAAAGTTCTTATTATTTTCTCTCTTACATTAGAGTCACACATTCCTCTGGTTATCTATCTATCTATCTATCTATCTATCTATCTATCTATCTATCTATCTATCTATCTATCTATCTATCATCTATCTATCTTATCCATCCATCCATCCATCCATCCATCCATCCATCCATCCATCCATCTACAGTGCAAAATTCTTATAGGTCTTAAGCTGCTACAGAATGCTACAACAAAGATCAAAATAAAAATTTTAAAAATCTAACACCCCACAAACCACAACAGCACCATCCCTTTGGGTAAGTTTACAAAAGAAATGCCTGAAAGTTTTTGACAATAGAAAGGGTCAATACCTTTTAGTTTATGATCCAAGTACTCCAGAATGACTCGAATGACCTGGACAATGGCAAGAATCAGGGATCCAAAGGCCAGTGAACCTGTGTGATACCTGCAGGGAGAAAACAGCAGCACAGAAATTGGACTAGTGAAGGCTGCAACACACCTGTACACTTTTTCTTAAAGAAAAGATAACATATTTCTTCACTGGAGTCTCTTCTGGCTGTGGGAATTACTGTGCTTAAGAGACTGAGTCTTCTAAAGCAGTACTTATCAGGTCCAGAAAAGATTTATTTGTAGGAAGCCTTTGTAGGAGAGTTCTTTTGCAGAAGCTTCTTCAAATTTTCAGAAGTTTTTGAAACTACCTGTGATCATGTTGAGTCTGTTCTCACAAAGAAAACTGCAACACTTTTCATCCAAGGGAATCTAATTGGCTTGAATAAGCCTATTATCAATTTCAGTTGTAATACTAGCATCTCAGAAATCAGCCTCTTTTCTAGATCACAAAGCAAAGAACACCTTGCCACCTCATCTTATCCAAATTGCAAAGAATTTTATACTAAACTCAGACCAATCTTTTTAGTAAACTTAGTGGTCCCTAATAACAATTTCCTATTCCTCCAAAAGGTAAACATTGTTGATATCCAGACAAATGGATCTTTTTTTCCTCTGCACCCCAGTCCCTTTACCTGAGTGCTCGACCAAAGGAGGAGAAGAGGGGAAATGCTGGCATATCATCAGGTTTTTTAAAAGCCCAGTAGTATGATGCAAAGGCTCCAGCAAGTGTGACTTGGCCCAAGGCAATGACAAAGTTGGCCAGCCAAAAGAACATGAAAATATTGAAAATCTGAAAGACGATGAGATACTTGTGGTAGGCAGTCTCACCACCATAGAAGGCAAAGCGACAACGTGCTCCTGGGCATAGCTTGGTGACATTGGAAGTACTGAAGGTCTAAAAGAAGGAAGAAAATTGTTATTTGTCAAAGTTCCATTAAAATGTCTTACTTGAAAATAATGTTGCTTTTCTATTTTTTTTTCTCTAAGTATATATGCAGACTTTCAAAAATCTGGGCAGAACAGAAATTTTGCCTTGTGAATTTCCAGAATTTGGCTTCTAGAATGTCCAGAATGCATCAATTATTAATACATTATATGAGAAATTATTCCTTTTCTTTTGCCTTTCAAAAAGTAATTTAAAATAATGAACAAGGGCATAGAGCTAATTCTCCTATAAATTCATGTATATACTTGCTAAAGGAAAACAGTGCACACTTGCTTATCTTTCCCTAAGTTATCTTTCCCTAAGTACAAACATAGTCTTTGAACATCCCGTTTTCTGGAATAGGAGGGAAATCTGCTTGACTCAGACTCTTCAAAGCAAGGTGTCAACTGGACTGGAAGGAGTGAGCCTCATCTGAGGCCCTTGCAAGAAGATCTGTCACACATTTAGCAGGAAGTGGACTGCTATATTCTTGTGGTTTCTAAACAGCTTGAATGAAAATATTTTCACTAGTTAATTATTTTAAGTTCCTTACCTCTGGTTTGCAAGTTGTTCCAGCATATTGGCATTCTGTATCATTAAACACCTTGTAGACAGCTTCATTAGAGGTAGACAAGAAACTAGAAGCAGTCAAGGAACTTTTCATTATAGTAATAAAAATGCCACTTTTGCTTGCCTGAGATGAACATCTGAGAAGTTGGTTATTTGTTGTTATTGCTACCTATCCCCTTCATACATCCTCTTTCCCCAGGAAAGAAAGAAAAATTGAGGAAGGATACACAGCAGTACTAGCCCAGTAAGCAATGCAGAGACACACCAGAAAGAAAGTACACAGAGGAAACAAAAGTGATGTCATGATGTGTCCGATAGCCCTGCAACAGGGATGGGAAATGGGGAGAAAGAAAAAGCACATGATTCCATTCCAGTGCCTTAGTATAGCCAGCCACAATAAAGCCTTGTTTGTTCTTTGGCTACATTAGGACTTGGTTTTACTTATATTCATCTATAGTATAGTATATCCATAATTAACCTACGGTATATCCAGGATAGTTAACAGTTTCTATTCAAGGAGTACATATTGTATCTGCATACTTTTAACTCTTCTGAAAGAAATGAATAAAAAGAATGTTTTATACAGTATTTGAGATGGACAACCAGTTTGTTCCTTTGCAAAAAGAGAGAATTATTCTCAATTTAGAGTTTTCTCTTTTGTTTGTTGTTGCTGTACAGATCTACACATTTTCCAATGGGAATAGAGTTAGACAAGAATAGCAAGCCAATTCTTGAGAACTACAAAACTGAGGGGATGGTTGTGGATGACATTTCCAAGAATAGAAGAGTCCAAGTTAGCCTCACCTGCTAGCTTCCTTGATTAGTGCAATGGCAATGAGGATTCTCTTGCGCAAGAAGATAAGCAGTAGGATGATGATAACTTCCATAATGCACAGGATGATCACTGGATCAAAAAAAAAAAGAAGAAAAAAAGAGGAAATGACATGATTCCTGTCCTGTACAGCATTTACTGAGCAAGATAAAAACACAAACTAGAAAAATTCTTAGAACTATTCAGAATACACTTTTATCTGTCTGAAAGTTTGAAGAGATCTCCAATTTTTAAATAGCTTCTAGGACTGCTCAATAAAAAGGCCATGTCACTAAGTAGTATACTCGAAAAGGAACTCACTGAAAGCTAACCAAGTTTGTTTCAGATGGAGATAGACACGAAAATCTGTCTGGAATCCAAGTTCCATCAAGGAGACATCAGAACCAGTCTGTCCTTTCAGATGAGCATATTCCATATAACAATGAAATATTCCTGGAAGACAAAATCAGGAGTTGGAAAAGCCAGAGAAAAGGTTTTGCGAAAGGTTTAACATTTTCATTACTGTATACCCATAGTATTGCAGCCTAAATGTGGAGCGGTGATTAAAGATACAGAAAGCAAATTCATATAGACATAGTATATAAAGGCTTAGCAGAATTTTCCCCAATCTGACATTTTCAGATATGTTATGTTACAACTCTCAGAATTCTCCACCAGTACAACTGAAGACTTATCTGTAGAATCAGCCATGGGTACCTCATTAATGTATAGTCTTCTAGATACTGTTAACTCCAGCCCCCAGCAGCTCATCATGGTTAGCTCACAATTGTGATGATTTGGAATATTTTAGAAGTCTATATTTGGAAGTCTACATACTATCCACCTCTAAACTAAATCTCCAGATTGAGAATGAGAATTTCTAGTAGACTTTTGCCATAACCCATCAGTCAAGACTTGATTTAACTCACCATATCCAAGCACCAGGATCACCAGTACGATCATCACCCAAATCATGATCCCTGCCAGGAATCGGAGCAGAACAATAAATACAAGGCTGACTACCATGGAAATCACGAGGCCTCTGCATATGGAAGACAAAAAGTCTTGAAATAGTTCTTGCATTGAAAACTAAATATCATATTTAAAAGAAGAAAAGGTACCAAAGAAATGTATGCTCAGGGGAATATTATATTTTCATCATAGATTTTTAAAATGAACTTCTTTGTTCCATGTTTCTTTGTCTTACATTTACATATATATGGAATAATTATTAATTTCTTCTGTAACTTCTCATTTGCTACATTACCATGCAGATATTTACAATTATAACTGATATAATTAATTGATTCCATGAATCAATTAATAAAATAGCTAGTCATTCCTAATGCTAAACCAGGATTTTTAAACACATGATTTGTTGAATAAACTACAGTAGTTGAATAAACTACAGTAGTCTGATTTACACATCCCAAATAAATGAAATCCCAAATAAATTAAAACATTTGGTTGTGAAACAAGCCAATATGGATGGATATGGATAAACAATGTAAATTATGTAAAACAAATGAATGTTCATTGCAGAATGCTCCCCTAAATTGAGGGAATAAATAAATAGGCAGGCAAGGGAGCATTACTTCAGCTAGAGCAAAGACAGAGTGCCAAGACTGCTAGTGTAATAAGTTAAAATTTTGGATACAGGCCAAAGAAACCCAAGCCCAAAATCTTGCTTGATAATTGGCTTACTGAGTGGTTTTGGGCCAGTTGTTATCTCAGGTCAATCCTCCTTTGTAAGGTTGATATGGATTAAATTAAGGGAGATCCTCATATAAACCACCTCAAGTTTATACATTTTCTAATTTCTCCAATGTTCCGTTTTTGGGATAGTTTGGCCCCAAATTCATTCTATAGATCAGGGGTCCCCAACCGCCGGTCCGCGGACCGGTACCGGTCCGCGGAACAAGCCTTACCGGGCCGCTGGTTGCTGGGCGCCGCCATCTTTTTTTTGGTAAAAAAGCGCTTCCGGTGAGCTTTTCGGGTAGAAAGCCATTTCTACCGAAAAAGCTCACCAGAAACGCTAAGCGCCACTCATCTTTTTATGACGAAACAGTGCTTCGGTGGCGTCACCGGGCGCCTTTCGTCATAAAAGATGGCGGCGCCAATTAACGCCGATACCGGGCCGCGGCGCCCAGCTGATGTCGGAACCGGGCCGCCGCGTCGAAAAGGTTGGGGATTCCTGCTATAGATGACAGTAACTGGGCTATTCAGTCCTATGCTTACATTATTATCCAGTACCAGGAAACGGTGTAATCTTCAAAGATTTTCATAGCTACTTGTCTTGTCTCCAGAAGAACATTTGCCTTTCTGTAATTAAAAGCAGCATAAAGTGAAAATAACAGAAGGAAAGAATGTGCATTTTCTATAAATGTGTAAATCTATCTTTAGAATGCACGAAAGCATCTGTGAGCACCTATTTTTATATTGATAAAGCACACATTTTTACCCAAGGCTTGTGGGGCTTTGAAAGTTGCTCCCAACTGTCTCTGCATTCACAGAAAACAGAATTGCAATCAAGCCTTTACAAACAGGCATTAGGTTCATGCTCCTATATGCTCCGAAGTACTTTTTGGTGACCAAATGAAGAGCACTGATGATCCTTAGAAGCTATTGTGACATAGGCAAAGCTGTTACAGAACAAGTATCGGTTTAATATAGGCTGCTGAAAATGGAAGAAAGGATGTCCAATCTATACCAAGATATCCTCTTTCACCTGCTCTTACTGTATCTGTTTATCAGCCACAGGTAAAGATAAAGGTTCCCCTCACACATACGTGCTAGTTGTTTCTGGCTCTAGGGGGCGGTGCTCATCTCTGTTACAAAGCCAAAAAGCCATCGCTGTCCAAAGGTGTCTCCATGGTCATGTGGCTGGCATGACTAAACACCAAAAGTGCATGGAACGCTGTTACCTTCCACCAAATTGGTCCCTATTTTTCTACTTACATTTTAACATGTTTTCGAACTGCTAGGATGGCAGAAGCTGGGACAAGTAATGGGAACTCATTCCATTATGCGGTGCTAGGGATTCGAACCGCCAAACTGCCGATCTTTCTTATCAACAAGCTCAGCGTCTTAGCTGCTGAGCCACCATGTCCCTCATGTTTATCAGCCATACTGAACTTAATTCTTACAAACAGAGAATAAGTAATAAAGGGTGTTGGAACCTTGGGTGAGAGTGACTATGTCATACTAGAATTCAACATAACGCAAACACAAGTAATAGAACACAATGACACCAGAGTCCTAGATTTTAAAGGAGCTGATTTAACAAACTCAGAGAGAACTTGGGAAAGATTCCTTGGATGAAAATCCTTAAGGAGAAAAGAACTCAAGAAGCTTGGGAAATTCTGAAAAATATAAAAGCCCAGACCAGCACAATACTGGTGAAAAAGAAAAACAAGAAATCCAAGAAGAAACCAGAATGGCTGCACAAAAATCTCTCTGACAAATTGAAAGACAAAAAGGACAAGTACAAAATATGGAAAGAGGGACACACAAATAAGGCAGAATATCAGCAGATAGCCAGAATCTGCAAAGACGAAGTCAGGAAAGCAAAGGCTCAGAATGAACAAAGACTTGAAACAAAAGTCAAAGATAAAAGTTTCTTCCAGCATATAAATAACAAGAAAAAAATAAAGAAAATAGTCGGTTAATTAAAGAGAGAAGATGGCAAGCAAGTAACAGACAACAGAGAGAAAGCAGAGCTGCTTAACTCATTCTTTGTTTCAATCTTCATGCAAAAAGAAACAGTAGTCCAACCTACCAAAAACATAACTGTAAAAGACAGACTAAAAATAAAAGCTTATTTTTCTTAAAATAAGCCAAAAAAAAGTTTCATCTTGAATACAAATCACTGGGACTTGATGGATCCCAGAGTTCTAAACAGTGGTGGGATTCAATTTTTTTACTACCGATTCTGTGGGTGTGGCTTATTTGGTGGGTGTGGCTTGGTGGTCCTGTGATTGGGTGGGTGTTGGGGTGGGATTCTACCGGTTCGAACTGGTTCAATAGAACCGAACGTTATGATTCTGCGCAGTTCAGAGAACCGGTAAATTGTGCCCCTGGCTGGCACCACCCCTTCCTGCCCACTCACTTGCCCCACTCAGGCATTCCTCATCTCACTCGCCATTGCTAACCTGCCTTCACCCACCATTGCTGCCTGCTTTCCACCGCGGCCCTGATCTCCCTGGGTGAGTGAGCCTACAAACAAGCCCCCGTCGAGTCGACTCCTGGGCCAGCCTAGGCTGCTGCGCTGTCCCTCCCCCCTGTCCCCAGGCTTGCCTGGTTTGCTTCGCCACGACCTAGCTAGCTAGCTGCACCCCCCCCACACTGCAAGGCCATGGCCACACTGCCCGGGAGAGAAGGGAATGTTCCCTTTCTCCCCCTGGTGTTGCTGGATCCAGCTGGGGGAACGCCCCGGTGTGCTCTGCCTCCGCCGCCACCGAAGCTGCCCAAGGAAATTCCCCACCACCGGCACATTGCCAGGATGCACTGCCACCTCTCTCTCTCCCCGCCCCCTCTGTGTCTCTCCCTCAAAGCTGCAGCTGAGCCAAGCCAGTAAACTCTCCTTGGCGCTCTTTGCTACTTCTTTCATTTCTTCGTTTTGGAATCCAGACTGGTTCACAACAATCGCCAGTCACGGTGGAAGTGTCCCTTCGGGAGACCCTTCTCCTCCTCTTGTGACTGGCAGCTGTGATGGGGCGGGGGCCGGGGGAGTGCACACACACAGGGAGACGCTCCTCAAGCGAGTGCCAAAGCACAGAACACCCAGGTGCGGAGCAGGCGGCTGCTCGCTTGAGGACCGTCCCCACGTGTGTGCAACTCCCCTGCCCCACCACAGCCGCTGGTCACGAGAGGAGGAAGAGGAGGAGAAGGATCATTGTTCAGCCAGTCTACATTCCAAAAAGAAGAAATGAAAAGAAGTAGCAAAGAACACCAAGGAGAACTTGCTGGCTTGGTCCAGCCATGTCTTTGAGACACACATGCACACACAAACACACAGAGAGAGACACAGAGAGAGGGAGGGAGAGAGGGGAAGATAGGGAGAGGGACACAGAGAGAGACACACACAGAGAGATGGTGGGGAGAGAGCCATAGAGAGACACAGAGAGAGGAGGGAAGTGAGAGGGGGAAGAGAGAGAGAGAGAGAAGAAAGAAAAAGAGAAAGGAAGCGAAAGGAAGAAAAGGGATAGACAAAGACAGGGAGAGATGGGACAAAGAAGGAAAGAGAGGGAGAGAGGGAGGAGAAAGTGAATGAGATATATGGATGGATTGATACATAGACGGAGGGAGGGAGGAAGAGAGAAAAAAGGAGAGGAAGGAAGGACACAAATCCTGGCTTCAGAAAACTCTGAAATAGCATAGCAATCTAGGGCTGGAAGGGATCTCGGAGGTCATCTTCTAGTCCAACCCCCTGCTCCAGCAGGAGATCCTTACAAAATCATAGAATAGCAGGGTTAGAAGGGTGTGTGTGTGTGTGTGTGTGTGTGTGTGTGTGTGTGTGTGTGAGAGAGAGAGAGAGAGAGAGAGAGAATAGCAAGAAAGAAAGAGGAAGGGAGAGAAAGAGAAAGAAAGAAAAAGAAATAGGAAGGAAGGAAGGAAGAAAAAAAAAGAAAAGAAATAGGAAGGGGGAAAGAGAGAAAACTCTGCTATTATTTTTAATTGTACCATTTTTTATCATATATTAATATTTTGCACTGTCCCTACACCTAGTGATTTTACTGCCTTTCTTTTGCCCAGGTATTTTTCAGAGTTTACATGTCTATAGTCCAGAGCATAAATACATATGTGTTTAACAGAGTTGAAAGGGATATGGAGGTCTTCTAGTCCAACCCCCTGCTCACGCAGGAAAACTGAGGATGCCAAACTCTGAGTAGAGGTTCTGGAAAAGGTGTCAGAATAACAGAATAACACTTAGAAGAGACCCTGGGGGGAACCCTATACCATTCAGAGAAATGGCTGTCCAGTCTTTTCATAAAACCTCCAATGTTGGAGCATCCAGAACTTCTGGTGGCAAGCAGTTCCACTGGTCAATTGTTCTCACTGTCAGGAAGTTTCTCCTTAGTCTTAGTTTGCTTCTCTCTTTGTTCATCCATTGCTTCTTGTTTGCCTTCTGGTGCTTTGGAAAACACATTGCCCCCCCTCTTTCTGGCAGCCCTTTAAAAGCCTGTTGCCTATCACACTCTTGAGCAAAGCATGTGACCCATTTCCTCCTTTCAGTGGTCCATGAAAGTACACCTATAGTACGTAGATAATAAAGTCAAAAAATGGTGAACATTTTTACAGAACTATAAAGTTGAGGCTGGGTGTGACAAAGAATGGCTGGGGGGGAGGGGGGAGGCACCTCTTGACGTGAGAGACATTGAGTTGGTCACGCCCACACAGTCACATGACCACGCCCAGCCAGTCATGTGACCACCAAGCCATGCCCAGCCAGTAAGCCACACCCACAAATTAAGCCATGCCCACAGAACCAGTTAAGAAATTTGAATTCCACCCCTGGTGGGTGTGGCTTGGTGGTCATGTGACTGGGTGGATGTGTCTTGGTCATGTGACTGGGTGGGCATGGCCAACTTGACATCACTCATGTCAAGGGGTGCCTTGCCTGGCCTCAAAGAAATACAATTTCCCTCTCTATTTATTTACTATTACTGAACATCCAAAACACACTATGTAATCCTATGTACATATGCCATATGTGTACATACATATTACATAGTATAGTGTGTGTAAAGGCACACACAAAAATACATTATCTGCTACATATACTGTATGTGCATGTACACACACAAACAGAGAGCGCTCTTCTAAAAACTATACACATTCAACCTCATTGTGTTTGGAAAAATACTCACATAGTCCACTTTCTGCTACACATTTAACTATAACTTCTGTAGATTAGAACATTACACACACCTTCAGATTTATTTCCCTAGTCTGCACATCACCATTAGACCCAGGAGATATCATGGATTGAGTAAAATGTGGTGAAACTCACTTAATAATGCTCTTGCTTAGCAACCAAAATTTTGGGCTCAATTGTGGTTATAAGTGAAGGACTATCTCTGCCTTCCTCTGCATGGCAGCCTTGTCCTAGTAAACTCCTCTGCCAATTTTCCTCTCTGTTAGAGGCACCAAAATAATCCAGATTCCAGATGATATAAGGTCTCCTGCTGGAGCAGGGGGTTGGACTAGATGGCCTCCAAGGTTCTTTCTAACTGCTATTCTATGATTCTTTAAGGATCTCCTCCTGGAGCAGGGGGTTGGACTAGAACAGGGGTCTTCAAACTTGACAGCTTTAAGACTTGTGGACTTCAACTCCCAGAATTCCTCCTCCAATCATGTTAGCTCAGGAAATATGGGAGTTGAAGTCCACAAGTCTTAAAGCTCTCAAATTTGAAGACCCTTGGACTAGAAGATGACCTCCGAGATCCCTTCCAGCCCTAGATTGCTGTGCTGTTTCAGAGTCTTCTGAAGCCAGGGTCCTTCCTTCCTCTCCTTTTTTTCTCTCTCCCTCCCTCCTTCCATGTATCTATCTATCCATCCATTCAGCCATATATCTCATTCACTTTCTCCCCCCTCCCTCCCTTTCTTTCTCTCCCTTCCTTCCATCTCATCTTTCTTTGTCTAACCCTTTTCTTTCTCTTTTTCTTTCTTTCCCTTTTCTCTTTCTTTTCTTTCTTCTTTCTCTTTCTCTCCCTCTCCCTTTCTTTCTCTCTCTCTTTCTCTCTCCGTCTCTCTTTCCCTCACTCCCTTTTTCTCTCCTTCTCTGTTTCCCTCTCTCTCTTTCCCTCTCTTTCCCTTCCCTTCCTCCTTCCCTCTCTCCTTCTAAAGCTAGGAGAGGAGACCCACCTGAAATAAACACACACACACACGCTTCCAAGTGCCCAGCAGTGTAGCTCATTACGAGGGTTCTTCCTGGCCAGTATCTGGTCCCGTGTTGAACAAAAAAGCCGGCAGGCAAGGCTTCCAGGTCCAACAAATGGGCCGCAGGCGGGACTTCCTCCCCGCCTGCTTTTGGGGCTGGGAAATTCAAGCGAGGCATGTGCCTTGCTCCCCACCCCCACCAGCAGCTCTGGGCTAGGCAGCTTTCCTGACTGCCTGAAACCTTACCTTCCTTCCTCCGCACCAAAAAAAACATGTGGCGGCTATAGGCTTCTTACAGCAGCTTTGTTCCACTTCTCCAATGCGCCACCACCACAGCATTCTGGCCATGCAGGTCCACCCCACAGAGCCCACTTAAAGCAAGTCCAAGCGGAGTGATGCAGAACTCCAAAAGAGGCGGCTGGAGACCGAAAGAGTTGCCTTTTTCAGTGCAACCGGCCAGCTGCTTCCCTCCTTCTCTGCCTGTATGGCCAAGGAGGACGACAGCAGTAGCCAGGCTGGGGCAGGCTTCTTGCACTGCAAAAGAGGTGGCTGGAGGAGACTCTTTTTTGGTCTGCAGCTGCCCCTTTTTCAGTGCAACTGGACGGCTGCTTCCCTCCTTCTCTGCCTGTTTGTTCTGTATGGCCGAGGAGGAGGAGAGCAGTCAGCTGGTTGGGGCAGGCTTCTTGCACTGAAAAAGGGGCAGCTGGACATGTGGTCACCTACTGGCTGGCCGGGCTGGGCTGGAAGAGGCATGTCCGCCGGGAGAAGGAAGAAAGTGTGCTCTGGGAGGGCAGGTAGGTGGGCAGATGTCCCAGGACTGCTGCACATGCGCACTGCATGTGTAGCGGCTGCACATGCACTGTGCATGTGCAGCAGCCATGGAACATCTGGCTGAGCTGCGCCGTGGCCACCACATGGTAGGCAAAGCTAGGAGAGTGACTGGGGCAAGTGAGTAACTGGGCAACCAAGTTGGGGGCATGGCCAGCCAGGGGTCGCCCCCGGTTCGATGACCCATGCCAAATCACCTGAACTGGTGCGAATCTGTTGAATACCACCTGTGGTTCTGAAGAAGCTGGCAGATATCATCTCAGAACCACTGTATCACATTTTTCAAAAATCCTGAAGCACTGGGAAACTACCAGAGGACTGGAAAAGAGCTGATGTGGTTCCCATCTTCAAAAAAGGAGAAAAACCTGACCCAGGAAACTACAGACCAATCAGCATCAATACCTGGGAAGATACTGGAAAAGATAATAAAAAAACAGATCTGCCAACATCTAGAAACGAGTAAAGTAATATCTAGAAGTCAGCACGGGTTTGTTAAAAACAGATTATGCCAAACCAATTTTATTTCATTTTTCAACATAGTGACTAAATTAGTAGGCCTGCAAAATACTGTGGACATAATATACTTAGACTTCAGCAAGGCATTTGACAAAATAGACCAGCGGTCACCAACCAGTGGTCTGTGGCCCACTGGTGGGCCACGAGAAAATTTTGGTGGGCCACAGAGAAATCTAACCCCCAGAGCATCCCCCAAAGCAATTAATCCGGGCTGTGCAGACACACAAGGCTGCGCCGCCCACATGGCCCATGGGAACCCTCCCTGCCCACTCACTCCTTACCCAGCAAACTTGCCTGCTAAATTGCTATTTTTCCTTCCCCCCCAACCATCATCTGTTCTGCTGTGCCGGGAGATTTACATTAGCTAGGAAGCAGGAAATGGTTGGATTTCTTGCTTTCTAGCTAGTCTTTAGATATTCGGCTCTGCTTTTAAGCACAGCCGAACCTCTCTTAGGACTGAAGGTTCTATTATTCAGTGCAGACTCATGGCAAGCAAATTTTATGTGACAGATTGAGCTAGCCAATGGCAGATAGATAGATCACTGAATGATTCTGTGAGCAACTCAATCAGCCTGCCTGCTTTGTCTGATTTTGGGTAAAAGTTGCTCATTTTTATAAAAAATTAAATATTTACATAAACATTTACAATATTTACATACAAGCCATGCCCAGCCAGTCACATGACCACCAAGCAATGCCCAGTCAGCAAGCCACACCGACAGTCACATGACCACCAAGCCACACCCCACAAATCAGGCCATGCCCACAGAACTGGTTGTTAAGAAATTTGAATCCCACCCCGGGAACAAGGCAAGGATGTCCCTTGTCGCCACTGTTATTTATATTGACACTAGAGGTATTAAATAGAAATATCAGACAAGATGAGGAGATAAAGGGTATGGAAATAAAAAAGGAAAAATATAAACTACAGGCATTTGCAGATGATTTTATATTAGAAGATCCATTAGAAACAGGACCTAAGTTAATAAAAAAAATAGATGCTTTATTGTTAATATGGGAGAAAACTAAAGAACAATACTAACTGAAGATCGCCATCTGGCTTTCGACAAAACATTTGTATATCCAAATGTTGTGGCTCGGAGGTTTGAGCCTGCTTTGCTAGAGGACAAAGATTTGGACAATGAGGAAGAGGAGGACTTGGCTTTGAGGTTTGAGCCTGCTTTGCTAGAGGACGAAGACTTGGGCAATGAGGAAGATGAGGATTTGGCTCTGAGGTTTGAGCCTGCTTTGTTAGAGGATTTGGAGTTGCCTTCCTCCCCAAGACTTTCCTCTTCGGACAGACCTTCCTCCCTGATTGTGCCTCAGGTGTCGGCAGATAACCAGGAGGGCGTATCAGAGTCTCTGACTGAGGAATGCTGGCTTGATGCGAGGCAACGGCGCAGGAAAAAGTGCGAGTTGCAACGCAGAAAGAAAGGACGAATCAGAGACTGAGATGAGGGACTGACACGCCCCACAATGAATAAAAGTGGGTGTGTTCGCTCTGAGAACTTGTTCGGGACGTGTTAATTAGTGAGAGAAGCTTCAGAAGATCCTGTGTGTGGCGACAGCTTGTGATTTATATTCCTGCTTTATTGTCGGACTTGGCAGACAGCTTGTGTGAGACTGCCAAGAACTTTCTCAGCTCAAGGAATTTAACCCTGTCATTACTGGACTTGTTTGCTTGTTTATATTCATTTGGAAATCTGGACTTCTCACCTCGTTTGCACAGGTGAGACATAACATCCAAATGTTATCCAAATGGGAAATATTGTTAGACATGTAAAGACATTTTGAATGAAAAGGGTGAGCTCAAAACCAAGCAAGAATTGAATGAACAATGGATTGATATGCTTTGGTATTCATATACGCATCATATACTAGATATGAAAAAGATGTTTAAAACAGAGGGCTTTTATAAAGAATTGACGGATAAAATATTAACAGGAACAGAGGAAAAACTGAATAAGAAATTGTATAGTTATCTATTGGGTGTCAAGTTAGAAGAAGAACAAGTGAAAGAGACAATGATAGCATGGGCAAAAAACTTTGGCCATACTACAGAATTAGATAAATGGCAGAAGCTATGGGATAGGAATTACAAAATAACAATGTCAACAGCATATAAAGAAAATATGTATAAGATGTTCTACGGATGGTACCTTGCACTGGCATGGCTGGCAAAGATGTTTAAAGATAAATCAGCTAAATATTGGAAGTGTCATCAGCCACCCGGAACATATGTGGTGGACATGTGTAGAAGCTAAAAGATATTGGACTAAAATACATATGTGGTTGGAAAAGATGATAAAGCAACACATAGATTTAAAACGTGAAATATTTTTATTGGGGATGATACCTGAGACTTATAGTAAAGAAAAAGCATACCTGATTATACACGTATTAACTGCAGCTAGTATTTGCTCAACACTGGAAAAGCGAGAAGATTCCGATAGAAGACAATGTGATTAAGAAAATACTAGAATGTGCAGAAATGAATAGATTAACTTTGGCAATTAAAGAAAGTAACAAACTGAATATTATATGATATGGGATTTATTTTATCAATGGTTGGAAAATAAAGATTGACAACGATAAGATATATTAGCAGAGCAAAAATATAGTTATTTATATTATAGTAAAATATTTGATTAATTATAATTGTAATGTGCTGATTATTGCACAAAATGTTTGTAACCAGTCAACACACTGTTTAAATGGAAGATGGATTTGTTGTAAAAAAAAAAAAAACTTATAAAAAAAGAACTGTGCAGATTTGTTTACAATTTGTGCCTTCTGGCGAACTGCAGTTTTCTTGGCAAGAGATCTAGCTTGCCATTGCTTTCATCATAGGTCTGAGAGTTTTTTTTCTTTCTTCCTTTCTCTTCCTTTCTCTCACTCTTCTCTCTCTCATTTGTTTCCCTCTCTTTTCCCTCTCACTCATTCTCTCCTTCCAGCTCTCTTTCATTTCTCTCTCCCCCTTCTCTCTCCATTGTTTCTCTTTTTCCTCTCTCTCTTTCTCTCCCTTTTCTCTCTCTCATCTCTTTCTCACACACGCGCACGCACACACACGCGCACGCACACACAACCCTCCTGGACCAGGATCATGGCAGCAGTGGGGATGGCAACTCCTCCTTCTGCTGCTGCCACTGTGCAGTGAGGTGAGTAGCTGGCTGCACAGCACAACACAGGAGAGCCACGCTGCGCAGGAGAGCTGTGCTGCATAGGAGAGCCGCGCTGCACAGGAGAGTTGTGCTGCGCAGGAGAGCTGGAGCTCTTCCCCTCCCTGCATCCGGTGATCGCTGCTCCTCCCTATTTCCCTCTTTCCTGAACTGACATAAAGAGAGCCACGGCTGGTGCTGAATTGCCTGTGAAGGACACAGAATCACAAAAAGCAGCCGGTCGTGGACAGTGAGGAGAAAATGCTAGGGGTGCTTTAGCTGTGCGGCTCTGCAGAGAGGCTCACGCCTTCTCAGGGCAGAGAGCAGATCATGTGACCAGGTCAGCAGGGAGCTGCAGGAGAGGAATCAAAGAGCTGCATGTGGCTCCCAGGCTGACACCCGACCTAGGCTATCGCATATTGAGCCAGGGGGTGGAAATGGACCCAGATAAAGTGAAAGCGATCTTGGACTGGCAACCCCCACACACCAGGAAACAGTTGCAAAGCTTTCTCAGGTTCACAATTTTTTATCGCCAATTTATTCCCTCATTTGCAGAGATTGCCTTTCCCATTACAGAGTTGCTAAAGACTGGGGGTGGCCCTACCAAGCCAAGGCTGGGGCAACATCTAAATTGGACTTTAGAATGCCAATGATCTTTTGAATGCTTAAAAAGGCATTTTGCGAAAGAACCAATATTAAAGCATCCGGACCCCGAGCAATCTTACCTAGTCCAAGCTGATGCCAGCAATGTAGCAGTGGCAGCAGTCATCTTGCAGAAAAATGCTAATGGAAACCTGCAGCCCTGTGCTTATACTTCCAAAAATCTCACTGAAACTGAGAGATGATGGGCTGTCTTGGAAAAAGAAGTGTACGCTGTACACTGGGCCCTGCTCACATGGAAACAATTCCTAGAAAGCAGTCAACTACCCTTTGAGGTTTGGACCGATCATAAAAATTTAGAGGCACTGAAAACTCCCAGGAGACTAAACAAGTCCAGTGGGCGCAATACTTCAAATGGTTCAACTTCAAACTCAAATACATTCGGGTGGGGGGGGGAAATCAACTGGCAGATGCTTTGTCCAGAAAACCACAATTCATCAGCAAGAGAGAGGAGGTAATTCATGCCATAATTCCTCCTTCCCAGTCAGTGTCACAAATCACCACCGAGCGCAAGCAAAAAGGCACAGCCCAAAAGACAAAGATGCTATGATCAAAAGACTGAAAAACAAGCTTTCAATGGACCCCTGGTACCAGGACAACAAGGACAGTTTAACTCAGAAGGATGGAGTGGCTTGGAAAGGATCAAAACTGTATGTTCCAAACACCCTGCGAATCCAAGTCCTGCAAAGAAGCCATGATTCTAAACAAGGAGGACATTTTGGCTATTTAAAGACATTGCACTTAGCCAGGAGACAATTCTGGTGGCCAAGGATGAAAAAAGACGTTGAGGACTATGTAAAAACCTGTGCCACTTGTGCAACAATGAAGATGAGACCTGGAAAGCCTCCAGGACTTCTCCAACCAGTGGCAGAATCATCCCATCCTTGGGAAGAGATAGGGAAGGACTTTATAGTCGAGCTTCCAGAGAGTGGTGGGAACACAGTCATTTGGACCGTGGTCGACTTGTTCTCAAAAAAAGCCCATTTCATAGCCTGCAATGGTCTCCCATTGGTGAAGAAATTAGCTAGACTATTTGTTAAACACATCCATAGGTTACATGGGGTTCTGTGCAGAATTATATCAGATAAGGGTGTCCAATTCACAGCTAAGTTCTGGTGGGAGTTTATAAAAGTGATTGGGTCATACCAAGAGTTAAGTTATGGATTCCATCCGAGCACAAATGGGGCAGCAGAATGTATTAATGCAATGATTAGTCAATATTTGAGATTTTATGTAAATTACCAGCAATCAAATTGGGCAGAGCTATTACCATTCATTGAAGTGGCTTACAATAATGCAGTGCACAGTAGAACAACATTAACTCTGCTTCAAATTAGCACTGGGATGGAATTTGTCCCTATGCTAGAGTTACCTACAGAACCCCCCTCATCCATGTCAGTAAATAAATGGATGGATACGTTAAAAGAGTCATAGGAAAATACCAAGCGTGCTTTAGCGGAAGCCACAAAAATCAACAAAACCCGGAGTTCCGGTTTGAGCTTCTTCTGTGATGGACCGAAATCCACGATCATTTAGTTTAGTATTTATTTGTCAATCGCTATATACATACATACATACATACATAGATACATACATACATAGATACATACATATATATATATATATATATATATATATATATATATATATATATATATATATATATATATATATATACAGGTATAAGAATAAATATAGTTTTGAATACATGAGATAAATACTTATAAGAAAAATAAAAACAATAGGACAGGGACTGTAGGCATGATTGGTGCACTTATGCACGCCCCCTACAGGCCTCTTAGGAAGGGGGTGAGGTCAATAGTAGACAGTCTAAGGTTAAAGTTTTTGGGGTTTGGGGAAGAAACCCCAGAGTCAGGTAGAGTATTCCAAACATTGACCACTCTGTTGCTGAAGTCGTATTTTCTGCAGTCAAGTTTGGTGCAGTTAACCTTGAGTTTGTATCTATTGTGTGCTCTTGTATTGTTATGATTGAAGATGAAGTATTCATTTGCAGATAGAACATTGCAATGTATGATTTTATATACCATGCTTAAATCAGACCGAAGACGGCATAATTCAAGGTTTTCTAGTTCTAGAATTTCAAGTCTGGTGGCGTAAGGTATTCTGCAATGAGTAGAGGAGCGGAGAACTCTTCTTGTGAAATATTTCTGGACTTTTTCAATTGTGTTAATATCAGATACACGATTCCAGGGTTCCAGACTGATGAGCTGTATTCAAGTATAGGTCTAGCAAATGTTTTGTATGCTCTAGTTAGTAATGTGATATTACCAGAGAAGAAGCTACGTAGAATTAGATTAACAACTCTTAATGCCTTTTTGGCTATGTAGTTACAGCGGGCTCTAGCACTTAGATCATTTGAAATGAGTACTACAAGGTCCTTGACAGTTTGGATCATCAACAAGGTCTTGACTATTTAGCTTGTATTTTATTTTCTGACTTTTTTTCTGCCAATATGTAAGACAGAGCATTTATTTGTTGAGATTTGAAGTTGCCATTTGATTGACCATTCTGATACACAGTCAAGGTCTTTTTGGAGGGTAGTAGTATTGTCTGTGGTGTTGAATAGCTTTACATCATCAGCAAAGAGAATGCAGTTGCTCTTAATATGATCACAGAGGTCATTTATGTAGAGTATGAAGAGAGTTGGTTTCATGCGCGGTTTCAATCCATGCTTGCCGCTGGAGCGCCCCGAGCCAGCTGGATTTGGGGCAAAAGCCACCCCGTAGAGGTAGTGAAGAGGGGGGAGACTGCCAGCAGGGTCGAGGAGAACCGCATCTCTCCTCCTCAGCTGGCCATTACTCCCTTTCCCGAAGGCGGTTGCAGTGGTGGTCAGAAATGGCCACCTCAAAGAAGAACTCAATTGGAAAAGATGGGAGGAGGAAGATAAGAAGAAAAAGTTTTGACTGACCGGGTTGAACTGAAAAAGCGATAACATAAGGTACCCTGGAATTTAAACTATAAAGAATAACTTGTTCCCACAGAAGATTTTTGAAGCGGTGAAGGAGAGAGGGAAGGGGAAAGATATGGTCTTTTTTTTTCTCCTTTCCTTCCCATATTGACAGTTAAGACACTTAAGTAAGAAACTGATAATTCACTTTGACATTAATAGGCATTTAAGCTGAAAATAAAATGTCAAAGGGAAAATAAAGATTTTGGACATTTAAAAACTTTTAAAAGAAGGAAAGGAGAGAAAAAAATAAAAGGGTGGGATCTGTTAAAATGGAGGAGACCACCTGGAAATAAAAGGAATTAACAGTGAAACTTTAACACGATTCCTAAAAGATACATTCTAACTGAAACTTTGTAACAAGATAAATAGAGTCCCAGGAAGAGAAAGTGGAAAAAAGAAACAAGAAGAAACAGCCTTGGATTATTTGGATTATTTGGTGATTTTTGGATTTTTGGTTATTGGATTTAGATGGTTAAAATCAATCGGGTGGTTGTTTAAAAGCATTTAAAATGGCATCACTCTTGGAAGAACTGAAAATGGAAGTTAAAAAACAGAAAGATGCACAAGAAGGAAGAGGTTTTTTTGGCTTCGTATTTCAATTCTTAGAAATGGAGATTTTGAACTATGAGAAACAACAAGAAATGCTCCCAGAACAAGAAGGGCGGGACAAAGAAGAAGCCATTTTTTTTTTTGAAAACAGTTTTATTGATTTTAACAACAGACAAAAACACATAAAACATAAAAACATCATCCTTTCCTTCATGAGTTTACAGACAGTGTATCGGTTGGTTTACCACTTTTTTTGTGCATCCATTTCATAGTCTCCATTGTAGTTATATTACATAATAGCTCATATTATCAATCAACAATTATATAGCCTGATATCATTATTAAACAATCATTTGACTATAATTTTATTAATTCATACTTTAACGAGATAACTATAGTTTACTTAATTTATTTTATAGCAAATCATAAAGTCATACCAAGTCTATCTTAATAAAATTGTATAAAGATAGTATCAAAGAAAAAAAAAGAAATATGCATTCGTTGTTTCCTAAAGTTCTAAATATTCTATTATTCTATTATATTATCTAGCCATTGATAGAAAAGGTCCCAAATTTCATAGAATTGTTTATCTTCTTGTTCTCTAATATCAAATGTCAATTTACTCATTTCAGCACATTCCAATATTTTCTTAATAATTTCTTCCTGTGATGGTATTTTCTCACTCTTCCAATTTTTAGCAAATACAATCCTAGCCGCTGTTAACACATTTACAATCAAATATTAAGAAGCCATTTTTTAATGACCAAGTCATTAAAAAGTCAGTTGTATGTGGGGGGAAAAAAGGAAAGGGGGGAAAGAGAGTGAAAAATTTAAGATTTGAAAAAACAACCAAAAAAAGAATAGTTTGAAAAGCAATTACAATATTAGGAAGAAACAGAAGAGAGGATTACAGAAGAGAAAATTAGAATTAGAGAGACAAGGGGTTAAAAAGGGGAGGGAGAAGAAGAGGGTGAAGAAAGAAAGGAAAATAAGTTATAAAGGATAGAAACAGGATATAGAGATACAGGGAAAATATACAAGGATTAAAGGTATAAGCCTATTTAGAAGACATAGAGACAATGGGTGAAAATTTAATTGAAAGAGAGGATTCTGCAAGGGTACATAAGGCAGCATTGTTATATTAGAAATAGAAATGAACTTAGAAAATATGAAACAAGTGTGATTAAAGTGATAGATAAAATACTTATTGTAATGTAATGGAATGTTTATTAATAAATAAATGAAATAAAGAGAATGAGAGAATGAAATTAGGAAAGGACGAGAACATTTTAATTGTTATTAATGATTTATAAAAAGTTAAGTGAAGAGAAATATGAAAGAAATATGAAAAATATATATGAAAATATTATAAGTGTTCCTAAGGAAGTATATTTAATTGAAAAGAAATGTTAAAGAGGTTAATCAATATTAATGGAAGATTGTAATTAACATTAATGGTTGAGCTGAATTGGAATTGAATAAGTTTTTATATAGTATTGTTATATACACTGCTCAAAAAATAAATAAAGGGAACACTTAAACAACACAATGTAACTCCAAGTCAATCACACTTAGGTAGCAACACTGATTGACAATCAATTTCACATGCTGTTGTGCAAATGGAATAGACAACAGGTGGAAAGCATAGGCAGTTAGCAAGACATCCCCAATAAAGAAGTGGTTCTGCAGGTAGTGACCACAGACCACTTCTCAGTTCCTATGCTTTCTGGCTGATGGTTTGGTCACTTTTGAATGCTGGCGGTGCTTTCACTCTAGTGGTAGCATGAGACAGAGTCTACAACCCACACAAGTGGCTCAGGTAGTGCAGCTCATCCAGAATGGCACATCAATACGAGCTGTGGTAAGGTCTGCTGTGTCTGTCAGCATAGTGTCCAGAGCATGGAGGCACTACCAGGAGACAGGCCAGTACATCAGATGTGGAGGAGGCTGTAGGAGGGCAACAACCCAGCATCAGGACCGCTACCTCTGCCTTTGTGCAAGGAGGGACAGGAGGAGCACTGCCAGAGCCCTGCAAAATGACATGTGGCTGCTCAAGCGGTCAGAAACAGACTCCATCAGGGTGGTATGAGGGCCTGACGTCCACAAGTGGGGGTTGTGCTTACAACCCAACACTGTGCAGGACGTTTGGCATTTGCCAGAGAACACCAAGATTGGCAAATTCACCACTGGCGCCCTGTGCTCTTCACAGATGAAAGCAGGTTCACATTGAGCACATGTGACAGACATGACAGGATCTGGAGATGCAGTGGAGAACGTTCTGCTGCCTGCAACATCCTCCAGCATGACCGTTTTGGCAGTGGGTCAATAATGGTGTGGGGTGGCATTTCTTTAGGGGGCTGCACAGCCCTCCATGTGCTCGCCAGAGTTAGCCTGACTGCCATTAGGTACCAAGATGAGATCCTCAGAACCCTTGTGAGACCATATGCTGGTGCGGTTGGCCCTGGGTTCCTCCTAATGCAATACAATGCTAGACCTCATGTGGCTGGAGTGTGTCAGCAGTTCCTGCAAGACGAAGGCATTGATGCTATGGACTGACCCACCCATTCCCCAGACCTGAATCCAATTGAGCACATCTGGGACATCATGTCTCACTCCATCCACCAATGTCACGTCCAGGAGTTGGGGGATGCTTTAGTCCAGGTGTGGGAGGAGATCCCTCAGGAGACCATCCACCACCTCATCAGGAGCATGCCCAGGCATTGTAGGGAGGTCATACAGGCACATGGAGGCCACACACACTACTGAGCCTCATTTTGACTTGCTTTAAGGACATTATATCAAAGTTGGATCAGCCTGTAGTGTTTTTTTCCACTTTAATTTTGAGTTAACTCCAAATCCAGACCTCCATGGGTTGCTAAATTTGATTTCCGTTGGTAATTTTTGTGTGATTTTGTTGTCAGCACATTCAACTATGTAATGAACAAAGTATTTAATAAGAATATTTCATTCATTCAGATCTAGGGTGTCTTATTTTTGTGTTCCCTTTATTTTTTTGAGCAGTGTACATATTTTCTCTTTAAGAACTTAATGTGTATTTTAAGAATGTACCAAGCAGAATTCGATTGGCAAAAGTTATGTGTTATGAAATAGAGGTTGAATGTTATAATTGTAAAGGCATAAATTGAAGTTTAAATAACATTTGAATGGACAAAAATTAAAAGATACAAAGGTGTCATACTCCAATCAATAACGACAGGGGAAAACTTGTTTAATGAGAAAAGAAAATATGAAATTGAAACAGGACAGATAAATATATAAATATAATGATTTGAAAGATATTGAAACTTAGAAAAAGATATATAATTGAATTTAGAAAGGAATGAGATAGTTAAAAACAAGGTTGAGAAAACTAAGGGAAGGGAAAAATCACTGAGAAAATGCTAAAATAGTAATAAGATATGGTATAGAATACAAAGATGAATATGAAATTGAATTTGTGTCTGTATGGAGAAGTGATAACCCAGGATCATGCTATTCTCAAAAAAAGATATTTTATTTGTATTATGTTTTGTGAAAACCCAAATAAAAATTTTTACCAAAAAAAAAAAAAAAACCCAACAAAACGCAAGATGACAAACATCGTTCCCAGCAGCCACAAATTAGAGTAGGGATAAAGTTTATCTGTCTGTGAAATATTTGAAATTGCAATGGCCTTCTAGAAAGTTGGGACCAAAGTTTTTGGGTCCTTTTAAAATCATTAAGATAATCCAGTTACAAGCTCCCTCGACTGTTAGGGAAAGTACATCTGATTTTCCATTGCAGCTTGTTAAAGCCGGCTGTCAGTTCTTCCCTTAGGCCAGTAGATCGGGCCCCACCAAAACCATTTACTGAATGCGGGTCGTGAACCTTATGAGGTTAAACGAGTTTTAGATTCCTGAATCTATTGGGGTCAATTACAGTATTTAATGCATTGGAAGTGATATCCTATTTCAGAGCCAACCTGGGTAAAAAGCTGGAAAGTGAATGCCGATAGATTGATTAAAAGGTTCCATGAGAAAAATCCTCATAAGCTGAAGTGGGTACATGAAGGTGGCAGGGGAGCTTAGAGTTTAATTGATCTTATCATTGTGTCTTTGTAGGAAGTTCTTTTCACTTGAAGGGGGGGCAGCCTGTCGACCCTGAAGATGACATATTTTATATTAGCCTTTGTTTTCTTTTCTTTTCTATTAAGTTTTAGGTTTGTAGTAACTGGAATTAATAATTCCGTTTCTCCAACAATACGGCCTCCCCCAATAGGAAGTCCCAGCATGTTTTATAGGCATGAAATGAAATTAAGCCCCTCCCCCCAAATTAAGGCCTATATTAAAACATGCGAAATGGGGGGGAAATGGCAGGGGGGCTTGCTGTTAGGAAGTACTTTTGTTGCACACCCGGATATGGTGCTGCCTGCGTTGACCCTGATACAAAGTGCTCCACCAATGCCAAGGTCAACATCCAAGCCGTCACCGCCCGCCCTAAGATGCGGGGGGAATTAAGTCACTCCCGAAAAGACGGCCTAGCCGTCTTTTCGAGCTCAAAAAAAAAAAAAAAAAGACTCGGCCTTATTATATGAGAAACACGGTACTTCAGGTTCATCATTTTCTAACTGTTGAAAGGGGGTTGTAAAGATAAGGGGGGAATGTTATGTCTAGGTGGCATTCCTTTCCCATGGGAATAGATCAGATGCCTGCAGCTGGCTGAAGATGGAGTTTGGAGTCACTGGACTGTTGGACTGAGAATTGATTGGAGATTATGACTTGGGGGGGGGGAGTTTCACATTTTTGCTTTTATTGGGTGTAATTCTGGATCAGGTTCAGAGTCAGAATTACACTAACTCCTTGTCAATTTAATGTGTTCCTAATAAATGGATTTGAAAAGGAAGATAGATACCTTGGACTTTATTTTTTGAGACACGTTACTTGGATGCTTGACAGATGGAGCACCAACAACTTCTGAAGGCAAGATGTTCCATTGGTTGATTGGTCTCACCCTTAGGAAATTTCTCCTTAATCCTAGGTTGCTTTTCTCTTTGGTTAGTTTCCATCCATTGTTTCTTGTTGTGCCTTTTGGTGCTTTGGAAAACAGACAGACTCCCTCATTTTTGTAGGAGCCCCTCAAATATTGGAACAGTGCTATTTTATTGTGAGTTGTGAGTGCTATTTTCTTGTCAAATGATGATCAAGCTGGAAAATGATCTCTTGATGTCAGTGAGCTACGTTGGTCAAACAATGGCTTTTCAAGCTTGAGGGCTTCACTGTTTATTATTCAGGACAAAATATCAGGAAAACAAATGGAGTGTTTATTGTAAGCTAGAAACTTGCTAGAGGAGTGGAAAGTTTCTCAACTGTAAGTGATCAAATTATAACCATCAGAATTCTTACCAAGCCCCCGAACATCACAAGTATTCAAGTCTATGTCCCAACAACTGCAGCAACAGAGCTTGAAAAGAAGGATTTTATGGCATGCTCAAGAAACTCTGAAACAAGTGCTCAAAAAGACATTGTTTACATTCTTGGAGACTTCAATGCAAAAGTTGGAAAATGAGCAGAGACTGGTACCACTGGTTATTTTGGACATTATTTGGGGGACCTGGTGGTTTCAGACACACATCTCTGCAGAGTGTAGTTGTGATGAGACTAGGCCAGGGGTCTGCAACCTTAAACACTCAAAGAGCCATTTGGACCCATTTCCCACAGAAAACACCAGGAGCCAATAATTTAACAACCGGTGTGACTGGGTGGGCGTGGCCAACTTGACGTCACTCACTCCCACCGTCACCACCTGCTCTGAAAGTCTCCATCCACCGCTACCATCCTTACCTTCTTAGGCCAGGCGAGGAGTGATGGGGAGGGGCCAGCCCGTGGTGGGGTCAGCCGATAGGGAGCCACAGCAGAGGGCTGAAAGAGTCGCATGTGGCTCCAGAGCCACAGGTTGCAGAGCCCTGGACTGGGCTCTAGACATCAGATGGGATTACTGCTATGATACTAGCTTCCCTGCCCAAATTATTAGAAACTGTTGGCATAGTATAGTGCTGGGGAACATTAATCTGCGCTTGCAGGGAAAGGGTTTGGAGCAAACCAGGAGTTTTAGGTCACCATGCCAATGATGCTAGAGTTTCAATAGCATCAAAATAGTGCAGTGATCACATATTAGACACATATAAGCATTATTAGATACAATTCCTCAAATGCACAGAGTTAAATTCTGGTTTTGCAGTTCTTTTGAGATAACTAGGGCACACTCTATAGCATGGTAATATGGGAAGAGTTTAAACATGTTGATCGTGAAAAAGTGGGATTCTCAATCCTGTAAACCACAGAATGGTAATAAATCGATGTCCCTCCTGGCCTCTCAAGCTATGACATGTAATTGAATCAAAGTGGTCTTAAAGAGGCTGTGGCCTGTTCCCTGCTCAAGAATGTTTATGGGATCTAACAATTTTGAGAGAAGTCTGTTGAGATGCTTATAGTTACAGATGAAATTAATTATCTGGACCTCTTTCATTTGGTTCTCAGACCAGGATATAATACTTAGACAGCACTGATTGCTCTTATAGATGATCTGTGAAGGAACTGTGATAGAGATAGTATATCCATCTTTTTGGTTACCCAGCAGCTTTTGGTACTATTAATCACTATTGATAGCAACATTTGGTCAGTTTAGGTGGCAAATGTATAACTCAGGGGTGGGCAAACTACGGCCCGGGGGCCACATCCGGCCCGTTGGTCTGTCCAATGCGGCCCGCCCCTGAAAAAAAATCACTGCCATTGGTCTGTCCAATCCGGCCCGCCCCTGAAAAAAAATCACTGCCATTGGTCTGTCCAATCCGGCCCGCCCCTGAAAAAAAATCGCTGGGTGTGGCGTATTGCCCTGTGCCGCGTGGCCCCCAAAGCTGCAAAACAGTGCGGAGCAATCTAGGGGTAGGAAAGAAAAGAAATTTGCAAAGGCCTCGGCTGGGAGTTCGAAATCACCTTCGAGTGCGACTACTCCGAAGGTGAGTCCCCGCCGATCCCCCTTTTTTTTCCGGGCTTCCAGGCTTAAACTTTGCAAAGGCAAAGCTTGCAGGCTGGAGCGTCTTCCCGCCGAGGAGCGGGAAAGGTTCCACCAGCGGGCGGGGTGGGCTGCTTGGAGCCACCTAAAGCTAGGCCGCTGCTGGTGGAGCCTTGCCCTGCCTTGGTGCCCCGTTTTCCGGCTCGGCGGTCCTGCTCGGGCGGC
The DNA here is from genome assembly GCF_049901735.1 of Notechis scutatus. Classification (NCBI taxonomy): domain Eukaryota; kingdom Metazoa; phylum Chordata; class Lepidosauria; order Squamata; family Elapidae; genus Notechis; species Notechis scutatus. The sequence continues at coordinate 160,276,661 of NC_142010.1, read as the reverse complement.
ACTTTAAAAGCCTGCTCCCAGCACCCGAGCAACTTCCCAGCAACTTTCGGCTTCGTTTTAACTCGCGGGCGCCAGGCATGATATTCCGCTCTGAAAAAAAATCGGGGCCGGCCAAAAGAGAACCCCCCGCTGCGCGCCCAGGGAATGCCCGCTGCTTTCCCTCGCCGGGGCCGGGCAGCGGCATGTTGCACGGAGGCTGGTCTGTGGCTGGCCCAGCTCCCTTTTCCTGCCGCTCAGCGGCCTCCGCTCGCACCGCCCGGGCTTCGCTCAGGTATCCGGCTGGGGCTGTCAGGAGTTGCTACCGCCGGCGCAGCTCCACGCGGCTCCAGTCCTGCGTTGCCTCGGGAAGGAAAAGACAAAACCAGGAGCCGCTGCTGCCGTTGCAAAGCACCGCCGCGGCTCTTCCTTTTTGCCTTTCCTTCCCGAGGCAACGCGGACTGGAGCCGCGCGAGCCGCGCCAGCGGTAGCAACTCCTGACTCGGCCTCCGAGGGGAGGGGAAGGAGGAAAAGGGGGAAGGGTGGGGGGGCGATTCCCAAAAAATCTTGTGCTGACCCGGCCCGTCTGTCAAATTTTAAAAGTCAATGCGGCCCCCGAGCCAAAATGTTTGCCCACCCCTGGTATAACTGGACTGGTTTCAAGGTTTAGGAGATATAAGTATGGAGCTGCACTAGTTGTCCTTCTACTAGGACCATTCCCAGTTGGTATTTCATGGTGGAATCTAGCTCAAGGCTCCTGTTTTGCAGGATCCTCAGGGCTCTTATTTAATATCTACATGAAATCAATGGGTGAAACATCTGTTGGTACAGTCAAGTATCTTCAAGAAGTCATATATACCTAGTTATACATTCTCCACCTAGACTGATCATTTGTTGCCATCAAAGTCCTATTTTGTTGTGGAAGTTTGGACAGGAAAAAATAGCATTCAGCTTAAACAGAGCAAGCATGGTATCTTTGGGCTTTTGGATTCCATGGCTCTGAGGATTCTTTAGTTTTGGTTCTGAATGAAGATATTTTCACCCAGGCAAAACTTGTGTGAGATTTGAGGCTATTCTTGGACTCAGTTCCTGCTGGAAGAACAAGTGGCAGCTGTGGTCAAGGAGGACAATGCTTTGGACAACTCCACCCTGATCAACAACTGTGCCAGTTCCAGGACTGAGAAGTCCTACTCCAGTCTCTGATGCCTTGGTCATTTTCTGTTCGTATTATTGCCACACATTATGCAGGGGGGCTATTTAAAAAAAAAAACACCCAGAAACTGTAACTGATCCTGAATTCAGGGGTGCAAGTAGTTATAAAAGTAACTTGGTATGCCCATTTAACACCATTACTTGGCCCCATGCACTGGTTCCCGATAATCTTTCAGATGCAATTCCCATGCTTATAGATCTATAAAATCCTTTGTGACATGGATCAGGCTATTTGGAGAGATTTTGTCTCCAATTATCTCTGCCAGGCCCATGAAATCCAGCAGAGTGGGCATGCTTCAAGTCCCTTCCATGAAAGAGTAGGATCTAGATGCCTGTAACATTTAGATGTTAACAGTGCCTGCCCTGTGAAATAACATAACCCACAAAGTTTGGATGTTTCTCATCTGTCTGTCCCTCTGTATGTCCATAAAAATCTGATTTTTCTCCTCAAGTATTAGGCCAGAATGAAAGATCTTAAACATGATAAGTGTTATTTGGCCTTGGTTAATTTGGTTAATTTTGTTATTTTTATTATTTAATTCTCTTTTCAATTCCAGATTATTGTGTTTGATTTTTTAACGCTTGGTTTTTATTTTCCTACCCAGAGTCACCTTTTTCTTATTGTCCATGTAAACCAAATAAATAAATCACAACAGGCAAATAAAACTCACTTGGCCCCTTCCAGAAGTTCTGTCACATTCCTTTTCTTCCCACTTCCACTTCCATCATCAAAAGTTGTTGCGTTTCCAACCATGATAACACCTTTCTTACTATTGATTGCAGGTAAACATCTACGAGCCACTGTTTAAGCATCAAAGAGATTTAAACACTTTAAGTGATTTCCTCTGCCTCGTTAGAGCAACATATTATTCTCATGTTTCACAAATACTGCAGGACCTTCACAAGTTCCCTATTTAAGCCAACTCACTTTAAACTACTGGTTCTTCCCAGGAGCCTCCCAGTACCTCATCTCCCACCCCTCCCAGTATATAACTATATGTCCTCTGAGAAACTTGTTGATATTTTATATTCTCTGGGAAAGGTTTCCTTTCTGTTCCCTATCCAGAATTGTAATCTCTAGGTTCTAAGCTTTCAAGAATTCTAGAATTAGCTTCCCCTTTACCCTTTGGGAAGAGCCTTAAAGTCTTAAAAGAGGTATTTAAAATTACTTTTATTTAACTGGTATATAAGGGAAAAGGTTTGTTTTTCCCATCCTGCTCTTATTAAAATGGACATTTCCATGTTAGTTTCTGTTTTTTTCAGATGTATTTCCAGTTGGTTGTATTGTCAATCAAATGTTTAGTATAACACAATTATTAATACAAATGATTGCAAGGTTTGGTTCATATTAGCTTAAGAATTTATTTAATTAGTATCTGTATTTAGTAATACACTGTTTTTATTGATAACATTTTTATAATTACTCTATTGTTACCACTTGTTTTCTATCTTGGAAATGCCAACTACTATTACTTCTATTACTACTAAAGTAGGCTGATCATTCTGATTTATCTGAAACTCCCAATTGTGACTACTAATAGAGGCTGTATTAAATCATAATCTAACTTCAATGGTGAATTTATTAGAATTACATGTATTACAAACATCTGGCTGAAAGAAGTTCATCCACTACTGAATGTTCAAAAACAAACTGGCTCAAAAACAAAAAAACAGAAAAGAGGGACCCCTTGGCACACAGAAAAATACACATTTCAAGTTACAAAAATCATACTCATCTATTCAATATAAGTTGTGGGAATAGCTAAAAGCAACACCCTTGATCTTTCTATCTAATATATTGGTCTTTAAAACAATAAGTAGAGATCAAGCTCTGCTCTGCACAACCATGTTGCTGAGTTTTGAAAATAAAAAAAAAAATCTTAAGAATCTGGAAACCATCACAGGTTTTACCTTCTGTTCCCAACTTGAATCACTGAAGCTACATAGTAATAGCTTCATAAAATTTAAGTGAATAATAATTAGCCACCAAGTCCAAGCAGCTACAAAGTTTATGTAATTAATTATTTGGATGTTTTTAAACCTTAGAGTAAGGAAAAACTAGGCTAAGTAATTTAAGGAGATGTATCCTGTGAGTAACAAGCAAAATCAGTATCCAATCTAAAGTTTGTATATGGAATGACTATGGAAGCTGGCAGTCACAGCCCTTGATTGGTTTTGTTAAGGTGGTTCAGCTGCTCTTGAAACTAGAATTAAATCCCTAGAGTTTCTTCTACCAGCCTTGTTTTACAGAAGGACTTACAGGGCTTGCTTGGTGTAAGCATGGCTGGACATTCACCGTCTTTCAACACTTCAGGTGCACTCTGGAACAGAGATTGAAAGAGACAGGGTGCATCAATGATTAATTTCTGTCCAAAAAAGGATATTCTCTACCTGAGTTTTAAGAAAGAACACAGCAACAATCCAACAATTCAGCTCACTTACCTTCTTCAGATCAGTAAACTCTGGGACACAAAACTGTTGATAATATTTTAGTTCCTGGGTTACTGTGTGGTCGATACTGGAGGCCTGTAGAAAAGTGATATACCTATCTGGACACTTGCTCACACAAATCTGAAAAAAATCCCAAAGAATTATTAAATTCGATTATTGATTGAATTTAAGTACTGCAATACTGCACAACTTCTCTGGTTTGAAATTCAAGGTTTATCTGAAGAATTCCCCCCAAAAAAAAAACCCCAGCATTCATGGGCATCAATCTGCTTATGGATGCCATCTTTGGTGCCTGCAAAATCCCATCATTATTCATTTTAAAATTATTCTAAGTAAAATTTAAAGAATGTCATTCTTAAAATAAAGTGCTATCTTGAAAAATGTCCATGAAATTATTTTAGTGGATTCTATGTCCTTAGCGCCTCATGCTTTGTCTGGAATTATGTTAACTTGCCTGTTCCCCCAAAGATAACCTGGGAACTGATGATGTTATGAGGGCTAAGCACATAGAAGAAAGCAAACTGATTAAGCTTGTTTGAATAATTGCTGTTTTGGCTAGCTACACTCTTGTGAATTTCAGCAGAGATCAATCCTGTAAGATTGATAGTATTATAATTTAATACATTTTTAAAAACTGCTATAATCACCTTTGACAGTCTAAATTGGGCTTTTATGTTTAAAATGGTGGAAGAAATTGACTTTGGAAAAAAACTTTATTCAAGGAGTTAAAGCGATTTACACGTCACATCAATCAAAATTGTTGTTAATGGCAACTTAACTAACTCATGTGAAATTCAAAAGGGTACAAGACAAGGATGCCTGTGGTATCTACTGAGATCTTACAGATGGTGCTAGATGCTAAGCAGCAAACTGCCATCTAGAAACCCTATGTGGACCTCTTGGCTATTGGCATGATCTCATTTCCTATATTTTGGTAAAGGTGGAAAGTCCCTAACTTTCCAGACATATAGGTGATCTCATTTACTAACATCACCACTAATCTTAAGGATTGGTTGGGAGGTTGTACCAATGTGGATGGGAGCTTTCACCCATGTGGTATCTATTCTCCAATCCAGATGCTGTATCTATGTTGCCTTTGTCTTCTTGTAAAAACTCTATAAATGTAATAAATGCTGCCCAGGCAGTCAGACATCTTGGCACCCTGCACAATGACTGATCTTTGATCACCACATATGGCACCTGAACAGGGACATTTACCCTATGGGGACGCAGCTCCCAACATACTTGCCTTCATCTGGAACAGACCCCAAAGGTGCACACCACGTCCTACAGGACCGATCAGGGGTAAGTATGGGCTGCAATCTATCTCAGCATCAGCAGGAACATGTTCAGGAACTTAGATTCCTGCTACATGAATCAGGTGCAAAACTACACTGAGGCTGATATAAAGAAGCTGATTAAGGAGATAGGAAAGCTTTGTCCCTGGGACCCTGAGTGCAAGATGCTCCGGTTACAGGATTGGATAAAGATAGGGCATACTTTACATATTGAACCCAAGGCTCCAGTTCAAATATTACATCGATGGTATCAATGCTGCCATGCAGTGGAAACATCTGGCTCTGATGTCTCAGCAAAATAATAATTGACTATAAGCCCCCCCTCCTGATTATGATCAGGTAAAAATTGTCACTCCAAAATCTTCTTCAATTGGACTTTCAGGTCTACAGTTAGCTCTGCTGTTCAGAAGCATGGAATGAGACACAGATCCATGTTTAAAATAGAGCCCCTCCATAAAGTACATTGGGGTTGATCAAAGAAGAGATGGTTAATTTTTGCTGTTATATGTGTGTTAGAAAGAACTAAGAGAAGAAGAAAATGTTTACTATTCTTTTCATGATGTGATTTTCATTCAAACTTCTTAGATGTGTATGTATAATAATGTATAATAATTGCATGCAGAATAGAACTTAGTTGTGTATGTATAATGTAAAATAAGTGTATGCAGAATTGAATAGGATTGAATTGAAGAAAAATTTTCTTTACCTGTGTATAGCCCTAATTCCTTTACCTGTGTATAGCCCTAATTGGAACAGCTGCAGCTCAAAATAAATTAATTGTAACATGTTTGGCACCCAGAGAATTAAATTGGCTTTTTGGATTGGGCTTAGAGTTGTGGGAAGCAGATAGGCAGTGGTTCGGGCCCACAATCGCCTTTGTGATTGGAACCACTCCTTGAGTTATCCCAATGCTCTGAAAACAAACTACAGGTTTTTCAAATAAGAAAAAAATAAAATGTGGAGATTTAAAGGGACAAAACCTCCCCAGGTCTGGAAATGTTGTGTGTGAGAATGTGTCTCTATGTAATCATTTCCAGCCCTGGAGGATGAGATCCTCTACAATGGAGCTTATTGGCTCCCAGAAAATAATTTCTAAGTATGCAAGCAGTATGATTACAGTGTAAATGTGTGAGTATGTTGATGGTAAAAAAGTTGGTATAAATGTTTGTGTGTTGACCCCCATCCCAGATTGAAAGGAGAGTAAGAAATAGTGTGTGTAAGGAAATGAGAATGGTCCGGACATGACAAAGATCCCACGGAGATATGTATGTGTTTTACTGGAAAGAAGATTATTTGTGTATTTGTGTGTGCTTTACTGATAATGAAAGTTATTTGTGTGTGATTCCCCCCCCTTCTTGTCCTCACTGGTTGTTGTAAAAGCAGAGGGGGGGGGAGAGTGAAGCTTTCGATCACTTGAACAATTTTTTTTATCTGCTTTGAGTTTTTGCCTCGACAAAGATGAGGCTAGAAAATAACTTTTTTATAGGTTACATAGCTTCATCTCCTGATTTTTTTTCAATTTTCAAATAAAGCAGCCTCAGATAGCTAGGCTGAGATTGGCAACTTGCCTGGAATGTTATCTGTAAAGGTGGCTCAGTCCCCAGGTTGGCAGTTGGCGTGGAACCATTATCTTTGAAGATGGTTCAATTCCCAGTTTCAGCAAGGGGAATCAAAATTTAAAATTAGCTGCACTCTGTACATGCTCTTAATCCATATTTTGATTAAAGCAGAGAATTGACACTAAAATTTGACTCCATCTGGAGGGTTTACAACAAGAATGTGAAGAATGCATGAAAGGTTTACAATGGGCTTTGCAAATAACTTTCTTTGTAATTTTGATAAAGTGCAATAAGGTATCAAGAGTGGAGTTGTGTAAATCTGATTTTCAATTTATTTTCAGAATAACTTATCTCTTCAATGTCCTTTGCTTGACTATGTAAACTGTATTGTTTGTCTACAGATCCTTGGCTTGCTTGCTTAATGAATTTTCTTTCCTGTCCTTACAAGGATCGTCAGGATGATACCTGGAAAGTGTCCTGCTATTTTAACTTTCAAAAATTTTTCTCAATAGCCTTTTGATTTAATATCTGACTCTCATTATGTGTTAACTTACTTTTATTCTTCCAGGTGCTTATATTATGCGCAGGATTGTCCATAATCTTACGACCTTATTTTTAATTTTGCAACAGCTACTACAAAACCAAAGATATTTCTTATATACGTAGTCACTTCCCCTTTTCTGGGCCTCTTTCAGTCACTCTTTTTTCCATCACAATGCTAGAGGCCTGGCACAAGCTTGCCATATTCCAGTTAATTAAGCCAAGCAGATTGTTTCCTCATCAACTTTGGCAAATGGATTTTACTTATTAGGCAAGCCCTCTTTTTTACAACATGATATTTGGCTTTTTTGCAATTTTGTACAACCTGGAATATAGCCATAATGGAACATGCTCATCGGTCATTTAGGGCTTGTCTCCACAAATAAATAAAAAAGGAGGGAAAGGGGTCTCTAAAAAAGTTTAAAAAGTATTATTTAACCTTAAATCAACCCAGGTTAAAAAAGTATTATTTATCTTAACTCAATTGAATGTAATTTAATGTTTCTATTTACCTTAAATTAATTGAATGTTTCTGTCAGCCTCAAGATATCTTCTGCATCCTATCTACTACATCTTCTCTGCTGCTATGCTATGCTATTTCTTTCGGCTGTCATTTGCAACGGGGGGAGGGGGGACTTGGAGGGGAAGAGAGCTGGAGATGTTTTGCATTCCTTTGCTGTGGGTAGCAAGGGGAGGGGTTGTATGAATTCTTGTTTTTAACTTTCCATTTCTTCGCTAGCTTCTATCCTCTTTTGCGCAGCTGCAAAGTTTTATCAAAATATGTCAAGGTCAACGGACAGAGGCCTCATCACCACCTGAAGATGCCCACATGATCATATTCAGAACTTTTAATTGGAAGAGTCATTTGGACTTTGGGGGGTGGGAACAATTCCATTCCTTTGTATATGTGATCTGCGCGCCAATTCCTCAGATTCGGAATTAAATCTGTAGCTTCCACTTTGATTTCCAGTAAAAGGATAACTTTGCTCTAACCCATGGAGTCTGAGTATTTCTTTCTTGGATCTTGAAGGGAGCACACACTGACAGTTTCTATTCAAAATTTAACTACTTGGGGGTGAGGGGGCTGTGTTGTGCTGTTGTGTTTGCTCCTACAGGATCTTTGTAGATTCCAGCTTGTTGTGTCCGCCCAGCCAAGGATGTCTACACCAATCCCCAGATCCGGTCCCAGTCCCAGGAATTTGACTTTACAGATGGCACAGTGTCCAATCTGGGCTCATTTGTTTATGCTTGATTGTTATTTGGCAACAATGGCTGTCATTTCATACAAACACTCACTTGAACGAATGAAGTAAAACTTATGGGTGCAATTGGCTAACATCACGAGGATGTCTTTTGCTTATCTAAAACCTATGATATGGAACATTTGCTTTGTATATGTTTATTTCCTGTCTGCACTCCTTCTGCAGTAATTCAAAACTTCAGGATTTGCTGCCTATTATGCTTTACACACCTCAATGGTAGCAGTCCCTGTAAATATAACTTGTGCAAAAGTAATTAATTGTACATCTTTAAGTAAAAAACCTCACTGTCATCGCATTAGCTCACCTACTTTGAACTGTACGGCTTTTGAAGAGACTTTCTTTCACCTTGCCCATGCTTAGCTACTGCAAGGATGGTTTTTACATGTGGTCAAGAAACTTTTAATTATATTCCTGCTAATATTAGTGAAGCGCAATGCTGCCTCAGCTGACTGATTCCTATTTTACTTTCTAAACAACAAATTCATCACTTGAATTGTTCTGGATGTGGGGTTAAACTAGATACACCTGTGACTCTGAAACAACCTTACTTAATAAAGCAGAATACGCAGTGCTAGCTTTGTCTATAGTGGGCATGCCAGCAATTGCTACTCGTGCTCACCTTAACATTAACTCTGTTGTATGTAATTTAGCAAAAACAATTAATGTTACTTCTTCAGCTATCTCAACAATCAACCACAAGATGCAAGCATTGAGGAAGGTTATTCTACAAAATCTATGTTATTTTAATTTGTTTGATGGGTCACGAACCATCTAGCACCAGCTTAAAATTTTCAACATTTGAAAATTTAAAATTTTCAGATTTGAAAATTGATAAATTAGGATCTTGGTGGGAAAGCTTTTGGCCTTGATTGCCCACAGGCTTTATGGGAAAAAATTTATGCTATGTAGTCATTATTCGTGCTTTAATTAGTGGGTGCTGCTTTGTTCAATGTCTCCCTTCTCTTTGCAATATATGCATCACAGCTTTTCACCCTAAACCCTCTCCTAAATTGCCTAAGGGTCAAATATATGCTCTATATAAACAACTGCAAGCATGCTCTTCTAATGATTATTATGAATCCTCTTTTAATTCCTTTTAACTCCTTTTATGATTGTTCTTTCTCTAACAAAATAAAAAAGAGTGAAATGTGGTAGCTACTGAGATCCTGCAGATGATCCTAGATTCTAAGCAGCAAACTATCATCTAGAAAACCCTATGTGGACCTCTTGGCTATTGGCATGATCTCATTTCCTATATTTTGGTAAAGGTGGAAAGTCCCTAGCTTTCCAGACATTTACTAACATCACCACTAGTCTTTTTTTTAAAAAAAACAAACACAATTTTATTGATTTTCAAAGACAGTACACAAACAAACAAAACATAAAATATAAAAACATAAAATATCTTTTCTGAAAGCTGCTTGATCCCGGGTTACAACTCTTCGTACAGACACAAATTCAAATTCATATTCATTTTATATACCATTCCATATCTTATTACCATTTTCAATTTTCTATATAACTTCTCACCTCTTTTAACTTTCTTAGTTTTATTTTATTTATCTCATCTCAGTTCAAATCATAATACTTATTATTCTTTGTCTGTTCTGTTTCCAGCTATCCATTTATCTTTTCTCTTTAAACAAAACTTCTCCTGTACACTGATTGGAGTATGATGCCTTTAACTCTTTCCCCTAAATTTATAATACTTAATATAAGACATAACTTGCATTGGGATTCTGTTTAGTACATTCTAAAATTACACAATGTATTTTATAGAAAAAAAATAGGTATATGATGTAATTAAAACAACTATCAATGCCAATACAAATCTAATCATTAATATTAATATTCATTTATATCTTAAACATTTTACACGTTACTTTTCAATTAAATATCATACTTTTATGGGAACACTTATACTTTCCATAGTTATTTCCCCCCCACATCACATATTTTAAATCATTATTTCATTAAAATGTTCCCATTTCTCCTATTTCAATTCTCTCATTTCATTGCCTTCTTTTTCTTCACAAAAATTTCACTAAATTACACTAAATATTTTATCCCATTTTTGATTACATGTTGTTTCCAATTTTCTAACATTATTTCTGAATACAAATATAAGAATACAATCTTATGTACCTTTGCAGAATCCCTTTTTCAATTAAATTTACCCATTGTCTCTAAAAGAATTTTGTTTCTTTACATCTTGCTCCCCACCATTGAGGCTTCTCATCCCTTCCTTTCTCCCTTGCTTATTCTTCTCCTTGCCCTTTTTACCCCCTTGTCTCTCCCCCCGTTTCTTCTGCTTTCTCCCTTTCTGTTGTTTTCTAACATTGTATCCACTTTTCACCTTATTTTTCTCTTTTTTGGTTGTTTTTTTAAATCTTAAAGTCCCCTTTTTCTTTTCCTCTTTCTCCTTTCCTTCCCCAAATAGAGTCACTTGTTCATCAAAGATGGCTTCTTCTTTATCCCAGTCATCCTGTTGCGCAGTCAGTTTTTCATAAGTGCAAACCGCCATTTCTAAAAATTGGAAAAGAGTGCCAAGAGAATCTTTCCCTTCTTGTTCTTCTTTTTTATATTTTTGGTATTCAATTTTCAATTCATCTACAAGTGATGCCAATGTAGAGATAAAAAGTTTTTCCAAAACAACCACCCAAGTGCTTTTAATCAAAGATAGTTCCCAAAAGTTCCAAAATCACCAAACAATCCAAATAAGCTGTTTCTTTTAGTACTTTCTTCTTTCTTCTCTTTCTCTTTCTGGGGTTACTGTTTAGTCACAAAGTTCCAGTTAAAATGTATCATTTAGAAGTCTTGTTAATATTTAATAGCTCTTTAAAATTCTAGGCAATCTCCTCCTTACTTTCAAATTCTGCTCCAATTTTTTCCCTCTCCCTTCCCACTTAAAGCAAAAAAGGTTTTCTTTTGTTTTTTTTTAAATGTTCAGAAATCCTTATCCCTTTAGCATTTAATTACCTCCAATGCAGGTTTTCCGATTTCTCTTGCGGTTCTAATCGCTGTCACGTAAGGAAGGAGAGTGAAAAGAAAGAAAAACTTTCCCTTTTAAACTTCCATTCGCCGCTTGTAAATCTCTGGAAACGATGTATCTTTGGCAAATTTTAAGTTCCAGGGTACTTTCGCTGTTGCTTTATCCCGGTCAGCAAAAAACACTTTCACTTCTTCACAGTTCCTCCTGCACTTTCTTTTTCTGGCTGAGCGCTTCTATGTGGCGGCCATTTCTGACCGCCGCTCAGCTGCCTTCGGAAAAGGGGGTTTAGCCGGCTAGGGAAGAGAGGTGCGATATCTCTCGACCCTGCCAGGTCCCCCCTGTCTTTGCCACCTTCTACGGAGGTGGCTAGCCCTGAAGCCGGGTGGCTCAGGGCACTCGGGCAGCCAGCACAGGCAGAAACCGCGCACAGTCACGGATTCCTGCCTGCCCCAAAGTGCTGCAGACCGGAACTCACATCACCACTAGTCTTAAGGATTGGTTGGGAAGTTGTACCAATGTGGATGGGAGCTTTCACCCATGTGGCATCTATTCTCCAATCCAGATGCTGTATCTATGTTGCCTTTGTCTTCTTGTAAAAACCCTATAAATGTAATAAATGCTGCCCAGGCAGTCAGACATCTTGGCACCCTGCACAATCACTGATCTTTGATCACCACAGATGCCCCTTGTTTCCTCTGCTGTTTATTTTGGTGTTGGAAGTTTTGAATAGAGATTAGGCAAGATGAGAAAATAATGGGTATAAACATCAAAAAAGAAGCTTATAAACTGAGGGCATTTGCTGATGATCTGATTATATTCCTGTAAGATCCCCCCCCCCCAAAAAAAACATAAAACATTTGATGAGGAAATTAAATGAGCTTTGGGGTTTGGCAGGTTTTAAAATAAACAGAAAACAACAACGTTGATTAAGAACATGTAATCTCAGGTGATATATTGATTAAAAAGTCAGGTTTTAAGGTCAAGAAAAAGGTGAAATGTTTGGGGGTTATGTTGACAAACATAACGTGTTTCAAAATAATTATGTGCCTCTTTGGAATGATATTTAAAAGGAACTTACAAAGATGGGACAAATTGCATTTATCACTATTGGGTAGAATTTCTGTAATTAAGGTGAATGTCTTACCAAAGATGCTCTTTCTGTTTCAAACATTACCAATACTTGCAACCGATATTTTGTTTAAACAATAGCAGAGGGATATTTCCAAGTTTAAATGGCAAGGGAAAAAAACCAAGTATTGGAGATAAGATTTTAAGAAAAAAGGGGGTTTGGGTTTACCAGATTTTCAATTGTATTTTGATGCATGTTGTCTGGCCTGGCTAAAAGGGTGGGTTAACCTTCAGAAAAAGAGGCTATTTGTGTCAGACCCCTTTCCAGGTCACCAGCGGCATGGAATATTTGATTTTGAAGGTCCTGTATTAAGGTTTGGATGGCACTGTTATTTACGGTATGACAAAGTTAAAGTTAATGTTGATTTCAACAATCACTTTGCTAGATGTGCCATACTAACAGTTTGGAATAAATATAAAACAAGGTTTTCTATGAAGTTACCTCTTTGGGTGTCCGTCCCCCCCAGGAAGCTTTTTTAAAGAAAAGAAATGGTGGCGAAGTTGGACTGGTGGTAAAATAATATCTTTCAATTTTGGTGACCCTTCCCTCAAGTCGAAGGAAGAGTTAGAATCAGAAGGCCATGTTTACCATTGGTTCACATACCAACAACTGAAAGAAAAATTTAAACTAGATAAAAAGAGTTATCGGTTTGACTTTGTTAAAAAATGAATTGGGAATCTTATTGTGTGGTAGTGATGAACATATTACTGCTAAAATAAAATGTTATTGAAACTGAATTTGTAAAATGAACATGTAAAACATTATATGATTCAGGGGCAAGTAGCTTCAGCTATAATTGTGATGCTTGGACAACGGGAGAATATGTGGATGAAAGGTTAAAAATTCACACTAAACTATAATTTAAAAGAAAAATTGTATAAGATGATGTACTGTTGGTATTTAACACCAGAAAAGTTATCTAGAACAGGGTCCCCAACCTATGGGCCACAGTCCACTATCAGGTCACAGCCTATTCATAACCAGGCTGCATGAGTACTTGGGGCCTCACTCGCAAGAGCATCTCTGGTGTTTGTGGCTCCACTCGCGCATCTCTGGCACTCACAGCCCCATCATGAGAGTGTCACAGGCACTCGTGCCCCACTCACATGAGCATTTCTGGTGTTTGCAGCCTCATTCACGTGAACTCACAGGTATTCATGACCCTACTCACACGAGGAATGGGTACTTGCACATGCTCTTTCCCCCCTCCCCCAGGCTACCAACCTGGAAAGGTTGGGGAACTCTGCTCTAGAATGTATAAAGGTAATGATAATGAATGATGTAAATGTAAAGAAGGGACCTTTTACCATTTATGATGACATGCGATGAAGCAAAGAAATATTGGAGTAGGATCGTATTCTTAAAGTGAAGATAAAGATGAAAACAGAAACTTTTTGTTTGGGCTTAATGAAAAAAGACTTTTTAAAAAATTGGAACTGTGATCTTATATACAGTATGTTGACGGCAGCAAGACTACTGTAGGCACAAAAATGGAAGGACATTTTGATTCCCACCATGGATGAATGGCTATAGAAGTTAATGGAGTTGGCAGAGATGGCTAAATTGACCATTTTGATTAAAAAAAATATAAGTACTTTTGTTTCTACTTGGAGACTGCTTCTGGACTTTGTGCTTTAGATGGAAAAAAATGAAACATTGGTTTTGGGTTTTACTGATTAGATTGATTTGTCGTGATAGAAATGGCTAATTTATAATATTATGGAAAAGTAAAAAGTTGAGGTTTAATGTTAATGCTTTATTCTACTGGAACAGAGGGAGTTGGAAGTCAATGCCTTTTTTTTCTCCCCCCCCCTCTCTTTGTCACTTCTCTTTTCCCCTTTCCCTCCCATCTGTGTCCTACTATTTCCTTTTGTATTTTTGTATTTTATTCTATGATATAAACTAATGTTTAAATGTTTAATGTTAAAACTGTAAAAAAAACCTATTATAACCACCTGAGAAAATACACTGCTTTCATTTTGATTTCATAAGTATATATTATTCTGCAATAATTTTCCAATTTTCTGATTTTTCTCAACATTGCCTCAAACAATGTATTTGTTCTAGCCATTTATCTTTCCCTAAAAATCATGAATATGTCCACAAATTTGTCCCTTTGCAACATAACTGACATTCTGGGTTTTATTTTTTTAAATCACCCTCTGTCTATAATGAGCTTTGCAGTGTATTGTTGCCAAAAATGTAATATGTACGTCCTGAAATAATTTTTAAAAGCATAGGTTAGAGGTGTCAAACTAACATTGTCACAGCAGTGTCATGTGATGTATCAATACTTTTTCCCCCTTTGCTAAACTGGGTGTGGGCGTGGCCAGTGCGTGACACATCCAGCCCATATGCAGGGAGTTTGATAGCCCTGGCATAGGTAAACTGTAGAGGAGTTCTTATTTTTGTAAGAACATAAAAAAGGCCAAGGGTCTGGATGCAGGTCATGGATCATATATCTAAAATTACAGAAAACATCTTCCCTCCAGAACCTAAACATTATTACTGAATTAGAGAGATCCAAGAGAATGTTTCTGATAGAACAATGGAACATACGGGCTTCCATAGCTGTGGGTGGTCCATCACTGGAGGTCTTCAAGAAATGACTGGACAGCTATTTGTCTCAAAGGTCCCTTCCACCCCTATGATTCTATGTTTATTACAATTTATTTATTTATTAAATTTATATGCTGTTCATCAACTGTTGCGATGATTCGGGCTGTTTACAAAATGATAAAAAGGTAAAAAAACATAATAAAAATGTTTAAAATTAAGATTAAATAAGAAACTAAAAATCAAGAGGATAAGTAACATAGGGGTGGGGGTCTTCTCTCTACCCCCTAAGCCACTAATATTGTAAAGAAATATTACAATAAAGGAAAAAAATATTCCTTACAATAAAGAGTCTGGTTACTTGAGGAACTGTCTGTATCCCATAGGATCTGCCAAGATGGGCGCACTCTGGGATCCATCAATTAAACGATGCCACCCATCAGTACCCGGGAGGCATGCCTTCTTTGTAGCAATGCAAATTCTGAACTCTGAAATTCAAACAGCTTTCACCCTACTGGTATTTTGAAGGGCCTTAAAGACCTAACTATTCACCAGGCCTTTAGAGATAGTGATTGATGCCCATTTCCTTGTTTTTGTTCCTCTCTGTTTGCTTTCTTTGCCATCAGTGTTCCTTTGCTTGTGCTTTTTTGAGGGAGTTTTTTTGAATTGCTTTTTTTCAATCCTACTACTGGATGAAACCCATGACTGGAACATACTGATAGAAGGATGCAAACTCTTAAAAAAACCCAGTCCCCATAAAAGAGGAGGAGTTGCACTGTATGTAAAGGATATTGCTACATAACTATATTGCTACAGAACTATAGAAACTATATTGCTCCAGAAATGCATGAAACCAAAGACAAAAACGTCCTAGAATTCATATAGGTTAATATAAAAGAAAAAAAAATGACATGGCCATAGGTGTATACTATAGGCCACCCAATCAAGCAGAAAAAATACAAATATATGTAGAAAACCCACCATAATAGTAATGGGGGATTTCAATTTCCCTGACACCAATTGGAAGACTAATTCCGTACCAAGTAAGAAATCAAAGGCTCAGAATGACTAAAGACTTGCAACAAAAGTCAAAGATAATGAAAAAAAATTCTTCCAACATATAAATAACAAGAAAAAAAAATCAAGGAAACAGTCAGTTAACTAAAGAGATAAGATGGCAAGAAAGTAACAGACAACAGAGAGAAAGCAGAGCTGCTTAATTCATTCTTTGCTTCGGTCTTCATGCAAAAAGAAACAGCAGTCCAATCTACCAAAAACATAACTGTAAAAAACAGACTAGAAATAAAAGTTAAAATAAGCCAAAAAATGGTAAGAGAACACCTGTCTGATCTTTTATTTTTTAATTTTATTGAGTTTTTTTATATACAACAAACCATTCCATTTCAATCATGTGTCGACCATCATGTGTTGTCAATTATTTAAACATTATAAATGATATTCTTATCAAATCTAACAATACAATACATCAGTGTTCCCATATATATTCCCATATACATAATAATATCACACATTATAACTTTGCTTATATTTCTCTAATTGCTCTATAAATACATCAAATCTTTTTTAGGTTGTTCTATTCTCTATCCATTGATATAACATATTCCATATCATGTAATATTCAGTTTCTTCTTTTTCTTTAATTTCTAGTGGTACCATTCCTAATAGGAATATTTCAGGTTTCAGATCTATATGTTGTTTAATCATTTTTTTCCAACCATGTGTCTATTTTAGTCCAATACCTTTTAGCCTCTGTGCAAGTCCACCACATATGATAATATGTTCCTGGGTGTTTGGTGACCTTTCCAACATTTCGTTGATTTATCTTTAAACATTTTCGCTAGTCTTGCTGGCACTAAGTGCCATCTATAAAACATACAAGTTCTCCTTATATGCTGTTGATATTGTCAATTTATAGCTCCTATCCCATAGTTTCTGCCACTTTTCCAATTCTATAACATATCCAAAGTTTTGTGCCCATGCAATCATCGTTTCTTTAACTTATTCTTCCAGTTTGACACCCAATAAATAAAAATATATTCTTTTAATCATTTTATCCTTTGTTCCTGTTACTATTTTATCTTATTCTGTCAACTCTTTATCAATCCCTTCATCTTTAATATCTTTTTCATACCTTGTTTCTATCTGCAAATATGAATACCATTCTATATCTAGTCCTTGTTCATTTAGCTCTTGTTTTGTTTTGAGCTCACCCTTTTCATTTAAAATATCTTTATATCTAGTAACATTCTACATTTTACAAACATTTTGATATGCAAGTGTTGTTGATAACCAGACTGGTACCTTCATATAATAATGTTCTTTCCCACCCACCCCCACATATGTAATAATGCATCTCGAACCATGTGTCACTGAAAGTAACCATGTGCTTTCCCTTTTCTATACCATAAGTATGCATGCCACCCCATTTGTAGGTCACGTCCTTCCAAAGTTAATAGTCTCTTGTTTCTCAATAATATCCATTCTTTCATCCATGTTAGAGCCATAGCCTGATAATAAATCTCCCAATTAGGTAGACCAAAGCCTCCTCTAGCTCTAATATCCTGTAACATTTTAATATTGATCCTTCCTTTTTTCCCCTTGCGATATATATTTCAATACCATTTTATTAATATCTTCAAAAAAAATTTCTAACTTAACTGGGATTGTCTGAAACAGATATAGCATCTTGGGCAATATTTTCATTTTAATTGCTGCTTCCAGTTAGTGAAAGTTGCATATTGCTCCATTTTTCTATCTGTTTTAATCTGCTGTTTCTGTTTGTAATAGTTATCTTCTTTAATTGTTCCACATCTCTCTGTCAACTGTATTCCTAAGTATTTAACTTTTTTAACTATCTGAATATTTATGTTTTTGTCAGTTCTTTTTTCTGTTTCTCTGTCATATTTTTCACCAATATTTTTGTATTCCCTTTATTTATTTTTAATCCAGCCATTTTCCCATATTCCTCTACTCAACCGTGGCCCTGTTTTTAAGAGTTCTTCTAAGATAAAAACCAAATCATCTGCAAACGCTTGTAGTTTATACATCTCCTTTCTTATTTCCATCCCTTTTATCTCTTTGTCTTCTCTAATAATTCTATTCAACACTTCTAAAGCTAAAATAAACAACAATGGAGACAAGGGGCATCCCTGTCTTGTTCCTTTCTCGATAAAGGTTTTCCTGGTCATCTCTCCATTTACCAGTACTTTTGCCTATTGTTCATAATATATAGTCTTAATCATATGTATAAATCTATCCCCAAATTTCATTTCCTTCATTTGCATCAACATAAATTGCCAGTTCACGTTATCAAATGCTTTTTGTGCATCCAAAAATATCAATGCCATCTGCTTCTCCAGATGTGCTTCATAATATTCCAGTGTATTTAAAATTATTCTCATATTGTCTCTTATTTGTTTCTTGGGTAAAAAGCCATTTTGATCAGTATGTATAAAGTGATTTAAATATCTCTTCAATCTTTCAGCCATTATTGACGCAAATATCTTGTAATCAGCAACAAAATTGGTCTATAGTTCTTCACTTGTTGTAGATCTGTATCCTCTTTTGGTATAAGGGTAATATAATATATAAAATTCATCGATGAATTGGGTATTTTTGCTTTAATCAGTATTTCATTTACAACTTCTAGTAATACATTGCTTAAGGTGTCCTGTAGGGCTTTATACATTTCTGCAGGCAGGCCATCTGGCCCTGGAGTTTTCCCATTGTTTTGTCTTTGAATTGCTTCTGTTAGTTCCATCATTGTGATTTTCCCTTCCAACATTATTCTGGTTTTTTCAGGTACTTTAGGTAAATCCATTTTCTTTAAGTATTCCTCTATTTCACCTATCTCCACTTTTTCTTCTTTATATTATTCACTTTTGAATTATTTCTCTTTTATCCTCACTTCTATAACACACTTTTATATGCCAACCATCTACCTGGTTTACTTGCATTTTCACAAAAGTTTTGTTTAGTTTGCTTAATTTTTTGTGCTAAGTCTTCTTTATTTATTATTTCCAGTTTATGTTTTGTCAAAGTCATTTTATGTTGAATTTCTTTCCTTTGGGGATTCCTCTGTAGTTCTAATTTCTTATATTCTCCTTCTAATATTTTTTGTACTTGTCTTTTCTTTCTTTTTCTCATTCCTGTATACCTTATTGTTAATCCTCTTTATATAAGCTTTAGCAGTGTCCCACACATTTTGTAACAAAGTTTCTTCCTTTTTATTTTGCTCAAAGAAAATTTTAAATTTTTTTTCCATATTGTTATGATATGTACAGAATAACCCTTGAGTAACAAGGATATGCACATGGAAACGTTTATGAGAGTAGTTATGAATAATTATTCAGCCACACACAGATACACTAAATTGAATTAAAGTTTACTTTAAGAAATAGCACAGTCCAATAAATAATCTAGGTCACATACGTTTAACAGTCCAAAGAATATCCAATTACAAAGTCTTCTTACTTTGTCATTTACAGTAAACAAAGCTATCAAAGTATAAGCACTGTCAGCCTCAAGTATCTTCACCCCTAACTATCAAGATATCTTCACCCCTAACTATTGCTTATTTGTTGCTATGCTCTTTTTCTCTCTTTCGGCTGTCATGAAACGGTGGGAGGGGGAATTCTTTGTTTTAACTTTCCATTTCTTCGCTAGCCTCTGTCCTTTCTCTGCGCAGCTGCGAACTTTTATCAAAATATGTCAAGGTCACTGACAGTAGCCTCATCATCACCTGGAGATGACCACATGATCCTATTCAGAAGTTTTAATTGGAAGAAACATTTGATCTTTGGAGGGGGGAGCAATTCTATCCCTTTGTATATGCATTTTACCCGCCAATATCTCAGTTTCGGAATTGATTCTGTTGCTACCATTCAATTTCCAGTAAAAGAATAATTCTGCTCTACACCATGGAGTCTGAGTATTTCTTTCTTGGGATTTAGAAGGAGCACAGTCTGACAAGCACAGCATAAATACAACTGAGAACCTTAGATAGCAACAGAATGTCAGAGAGAGCAAGATATGATCTCTAGCTCCCTCTTATGGTAATTTGCAATATAATCAACCAATTGGAATATAGTATAAATCAATACAGTGATTTTGTCTTAAAGCTACAAACGTACATTGTTGGTTTATATATTGCCATCCCAACTAATTGGTGTACATATTCCTAACATTCTCCCCTTTGGGTAGGTCAATATGTAATACATTACATCTTTAAACCATAATTCTCACAACACTCTTTATGCTTAATTGCACCTTGAGCTTTTGTGAAATGATCTGCAATATTATGTTCAGTCATGCAGTATTCTAACTGAATTAATGTATTTTGAACACACTGTCTAACGTTCAAATATCTCAAATCAGTATGTTTGGACCTTTTTTTAACAGCTAAATTAGTAGCCATACTAATTGCAGATTGATTGTCTTCATAAACAATAAATGGATCATGTACAATAATTCCAATATCCTTCAACAATTGTTTATAATATATCAATTCTGTACACATTAATGATAAACATGAGAAATCCGTTTCCATAGTGGATAAACTAATGTGTTGTTGCCTAATAGACTTCCATCCTATTAAAGCATTACCCAACATTACCACTAAACCTGATGTTGACTTATGAGTCATTATATCAGTAGCAAAATTTGCA
Organism: Notechis scutatus; assembly: GCF_049901735.1. Lineage (NCBI taxonomy): Eukaryota > Metazoa > Chordata > Lepidosauria > Squamata > Elapidae > Notechis > Notechis scutatus. The sequence continues at coordinate 160,255,999 of NC_142010.1, read as the reverse complement.
TCAGCATATGCAGTTAACACTAATTCATTACTTTGTTCTAAATATAATGAATAATGGATTGTGTGTTTTAAAAACCTAAGTATTCGCTTAGCTGCTTGCCAATGCCTTTCATTTGGTTCAGCGTTATACCTAGCCAATTGGTTTACACTGTAAGATATCTGGTCTAGACCAATTACCCAGATATGATAGACTACCAATTAAGGATTGATGTATTTCCTTATCAAACATAGGACTTTTAATATCACTATGTGTAAATTCCTTACTCACTGATGTCTTAAGATTTACAATGCTCCATGTTATAGCGTTTTAATAATTGGCTAATCTTCTTGGCTTGCAAAATTTTAAAACCTTTATTCGTTTTCACTATAATACTTAACCAGATAATACTTAATTTCCCTTAAATTTCTAATCCTGAACTTTTTCTGTAATCTATAAACAATATCATTTGCTTCTTGTTCAGTTTTAGCTATAATTGCTATGTCAGCCATAAATAACAGTAATAATTAAACTATTTTTTTCTCTTTGGAACAAACAAGAATCAGCTATACCAGCTTCAAAACCTATTGAAACTAATTCCTTTACAATACATTTATTCCATTCATAACTGGATTGCTTTAGACCATAATGTCTTTTCTTTAATTTCCAATAATCAGTTTTTCCATTATCCTTTAAACCTAATGGCTTTTTCATATAGATAGTATGTTGTAAAGGTGCATGTAGATATACAATTTCAACATCTACATGGTTTATTTTACATTTATTCTTAGCTGCCCAAACTAAAGCTGCTCTCAATGTATTTGCTCTCAGACTAGGTGCAAACACTTCATAGTCCTTATCTGACTGAGCAAATCCTTGAGCAACTAATCTTGCTTTATGGGTAATAGTCCCATCCACACCAGTCTTTACACCCATTTGCAACCTATTGCACACTCACCTAGTGGTAACTTTACATCCTCATACACTTCTAAACCCTTTAACAATTTTAACTCCCTATTCATAGCTTCCTGCCAAGCTACCTGATCCTTTGTAGGATACAGTTTTATTTCATTGAAGTTAGAAGGCTCTGTATTAACCTGACATACAATGCTTGCTTGAAATCTGTCAGGTGGACGTCTCTTCCTAGTTGACCTCCTAGGCAACTCAGTACATGTTGTTGGCATGTCCTCTTCCTTTACCTCCCCAATCAAATCCTCGTCTTCTACAGTCATAGAGGGTTCTTCTACTGATGATTCCTCCATTGAGGATTCCTCCACTATCTTATCATCAATATTATTATCATCAGGATTATCGGTAAACAATGGAGTCTCAACAACAACACTATCCAGTACCTTATTATATTCCTGATCAAGCTTTCTCCAGCCAACATGCTCCAGAAATTTAGCACTTGCACTACAATATACATTAGTAGTACCTGGCTCTCAAAATCTAAATGATCTATGATTAGCTTCATAACCTGCAAAATATAATTTTTTTGCTCTATGTTGTCCCTTTTACCTTACTTGCGTGGGAATATGAACCCATGTAGGGGTTCTGTTAGGAATATAAGTCACCTAACAGTTGGAAAACGCATAAACCAGGACAGACATTTTAATACTGTCTCTTTAAGGGAACGCTAAAATTGTAATTGGGTGTGGTTCCTCAAATGGCCATAAGATGGAGCCAGAAACCTGGGTTGTTCTGTTCTGTTGTTGCTGAGAGTTTTGCCGTTCCTGCATTTCCCTATTGACTGTTGCTGATCATTGTTATTCCTGGATTTGGTGTGAGTCTTTTATGATACTGGACTTTATTATTGGATTATCCCTGGACTGAAAACTTACTGCTTTAACTGTGAATGACTTGGACTGCTTGTTGGACTTTGCTTAACCGTTTACTGGAAGTAAAACCCTACATTTTACTATACGGTGTATCTGTGTGCTGGTTGTGTGTTATTCCTCACCACTCTCACTACGTCTCCCTGTGTGCACTCATTCTCCTAACGGGGAATTACCTCAACACTGGTTATGGGCCCAGGCCATACCAGGCTCAGATAACTGAGAGTTAGTGTGAATACATAGTACTGCATACAAACAGCTGTTTACTGTTTAATTTTGGGTTACTATCCTGATAAAGATGGCACAAATCACTTCAACAAGTCTATCACTGATAACCCAGTTGGATGGAACAAACTATGTTTCCTGGTCTATTAAATGCAGTCTACTTCTGTGTAGAGAAGGTTTATGGAATGTAGTTCAAGATCCACCAGATGTAAATGCTTGGGATCCAGAAAATGAGGATGATGCCAAGAAACTTGCTGACTTTAAACAGAACAACGAACGAGCTCTTTGTATAATTGGACTAACACTGAGTGACTAGCAGCTAGTCCATATTCATGGAGAAGAGTCTGCTGCTAAGTGTTGGGAGAATTTGAAGAGGATTTATGTTCGTGACAGTGTAGGTGCACACATACATCTTACACATAAACTGTTTAGAGCACGTCTTCTGAAAGGTAGAGATATGTTAGCTCATTTGAACTTCATGAAAAGAACTTTTCAAGAGCTACATGAAAAGGAACTGATATTTTCAAAGCTGCATCATTGGATGAAAGTTATGAAGATTACGTATCTTCAATGGAAGTCCTGCCCAGAGATAAACTGACATGGACTGACATAACCAGAAGGTTGTTAGAAGAGGCAAGAAGATGGCTGGATAGGGACCAACTGAGGAAGGAACAACCACAAGAAGAAGATTTGTTTTCAACTGCCTATACTGTTAGGAAATGTTTTTCTTGTGGGGCTAAACTATAGCTAGATTCTGTAAGAAGAGAAAACAACAGAATACTGGTAATCACCAGAAGGTTAAGAAGAATGTTAGTTTAGCTATGTCTAGCAATTCAACTATAAACCATGATTTGTGGGTTGTTGATAGTGGAGCATCGCAGTGCATTACTAGAAATAGAGAGAGGTTTATAAAGATGTCTACGAGTAAGCAACATGTATCATTGGCAAATGGATGGAAGATTAAAGCATCTGGTGAAGGTACTGCATATTGTTCTTGTATAAATGAGCATTTATCTATGTTATATGTACCTAAACTGAAATTTAATTTGTTATCAGTAAGGGCTTTAGTTAATATTGGTTATGTAGTAACCTTTAGGGGAGATAACTGTATAATAGACAAAGAGGGTAAAAGTGTTACTGCTACTTTAGAGAATGATTTATATGTGATACATGATGACCAGTTGCAGATGGCTAACTCAGTTTATAACAATGTTAAGCCACATGATGAATGTATACATTTACTGCATAGACGTCTGGGGCACATTAATTTCAAAATGCTAAAACAAACTGTTGAATTGTCAGAGGGAGTGAAATTAAAACCCTGTAGTAAGTACTTAAACTGTAATGCCTGTAGTCAGGAGAAAAGTAAGGTTACTCCAGCAAACAGACTGAATGGGTTTAAAACCAAAGAACCTTTAGAGGTTGTGTTTGCTGACATAATTGGTCCTAAAAAACCCAGTTTGGGAGGTGCGTGCTATATTTTGAGTATAATGGACCATTACTCACGGTACGGTTTCTGCTATCTCATGAAAAACAAAACAAAAACATTCCAACATTTCTTTAACTGGCTAAGATTTGCTGAGAGAAAAACGAGGAGTAAAGTAATTACTTTAGTTACTGATAACGGGACTGAGTTTATTAACAAGAGATTCCAAACTATGTTGAAATTGGTTGGTGTCGAGCATAAACGTTCTGCACCTTACAGATCACAACATAACTCATTTGTAGAATGAGAGGGCAAACGTTACAAGCCATGGCTCGCACTATGTTATCTGATTCAGGTTTGCCTGAAACACTGTGGGGCCATAATGTGTAGTAACCATGTGTTAAACAATGTAGTTAACCAACAACTGGTGAATTGCCATTCACTCATTGGTATTGCAGAAAACCAAATTTAAGTTACCTACGCACATTTGGAGCTCCAGCATGGGTGCATATTCCCTCACAAGTAAGACTGAAAGGGCAACATAGAGCTAATAAATTATTTTTTTGAAGGTTACAAGGCCAACCATAGATCGTTTAAATTCTGGGATCAAGGCACAGCTCATGTTTAATGTAGCGCTAGCTACATTTCTTGAGCACAGTGGGTGGAATAAACTGGAACAGGAATCCAGCAATGATATTATTATTGACACCCAAATAGTCCCTAAAGATGAATTAAGTAAACCACTAATAGCCATAAAAGAGGAAGAACAGGCACAGGAGGAGATAGAAGAACAGGCACAGGAGGAAGTAGTAGAACAGGCACAGGAGGAGGGAGAAGAACAGGAGCAGGTGGAACAGGAAAGTCCACCAGTAAGCCCTGCATTACCAAGACGTTCAACCCGTGTAACACGACCACCTGATAGTTATCAGGCTAGTTGTTGTATGCCAAGTGAACACAGTTCCAAATAACTATAATGAACTAAAACTGTATCCTGCTAAGGATCAGGCTGCTTGGCAGGAAGCAATGGATAAGGAACTGGAATCATTAAAAAAGTTGGAGGTATACAAAAATGTTAAATTACCATCTGGTAAACATGCCATAGGATGTAAATGGATTTATAAACTGAAGACAAGTGTGGATGGGACTGTTACCCATAAAGCCAGGTTAGTAGCTCAAGGGTTCAATCAGACAGCAAATGACTATGATGAGGTGTTTTCACCTAGTCTGAAGGCTACTACATTAAGGGCAGCATTAGTGTGGGCAGCTCAAGAGAAATACATTATAAATCATTTAGATGTAGAGAAGGCATATCTGAATGCACCGTTGCAACACACTATATATTTAAAGAAACCTTTAGGTATCAAAAATGATAATTCAACTGATTGCTGGAGATTGAAAAAGAGTCTTTATGGCTTGAAGCAATCAGGATATGAGTGGAACCAGTGTATAGTTAAGAAATTAACTAAGATAGGTTTTGTAAGATAGGCTTCTTCCATGGGGTGCTCTTAAACTCGATCTTGAAAAGCCTGCAAGTCCCCCTCCCATCGGGAAACAGCTCTGGGTGGTAGAGAAGCAGCCAGGTTGAATCCTGTTTCTCTCTGCTGCCTGGAGCCATTTCCCAATAGGAGAGGGACTTGCAGGCTTTTCAAGATCGAGTTTAAGAGCACCCCATGGAAGAAGCCAAGAAGATGAGAGCAAAAGTAGTGGCTGTGAGGGCAACAGGGGCGTGTGATGTGTCTCTTCGTGGTCCCCTCCCACGTGACAGCCAGGGCTTCGCTTCCTCTTTTCCTGTCGCTCTCCCAGCAAGAGCAGCAGGAGAACATGCGGAGAGGCTCATGTTGGCTCAGGCTGTATCAGCAGCTGCTTTCCCGGCACAGCAAAAAGCTTGCAAGTCCCCCTCCCATTGGGAAATAGCTCCGCACGGCAGAGAGAAGGGAGGGGGACTTGCAGGCTAAATTTTGCTGTGCCGGGAAAGACACTCTCGCTCTCCCAGCTAGAACAGCAAGGGAAGCAGCCCCTGACCCAGCCGGAGCCGACACAGAACTGCTCCATGTGTATGGAGACATGAAAACTCTAATGCATATTTAGATTGTGTTGTTTGTAGGGAGTCAAAATCCAAAGTGTATCCTATAAGTAAGAAAAGTGCATGAACGACAAACAAAATATTGCAATTAGTTCATGCTGATTTGGTTGGACCAATGGCACCTGTGGTAATATAATCTATTGATCATTTTATCATCTTCTGTAAGGCCTTTGTATAACTAGCAATAGGTCTAGGGATATGTAGGCATTCTTGGTGGGGGTAGGAGTACCTTTGCTCATGAGTGTCTCATCCTGTTTTGATCTGCAAGTTTAGAAGGAACAGGAAAATAGGTAAAAGTTCAAGGTACACAGTTGTTCTTTCTCATGGGACTTTCCAGACTTTCCCATGGGACTTTCCGTGGCTGTATGATCTCATCCTAGTAAGGTAACATCTGGGACTTTCCAAGATTGTGTGTTCTCATGCTGGTGAGGTAATTCTGTTGAGGTCATTGTTTTCTGAATATGCATACTGTACTTTTGTTTTACTTTTTTCTCAATAAATACTGCTACCTGAGTTCACTCAGGGCTGGCATTTTCTCAGACATTTTCCCTGTGTCTCATTTTCGAATGTCAGACCACCACAGCACCCTGTCAAGATAGGCCCCAAAACACCCCGGAGCCCAACAACGATGTCGGGCGGTGGGAGGAACTGCTATTTACCTCGTTGCTTCCCCAGCCGCCTACAGAGAGGGACACTTTATGACCTGACACTGCTCTGAGGCCCATCGATGCTCCACGACCCCACGATGGTCCAACATCACATGGAGAGGGCTCCAGACGGAAGCTGGGTCCTGACAGCCAGCTGCTGGTCACACTGACTATGGAGAGACTAGGATATCATCAGGAGGCGACAGGGGGTTTGCAGCAGTCTAGGAATGGGTGGCAGCTACTGAATCCAAGACTGAAGGAGAGACGAACGGTGGCTGACATTTGGAGAGCATGGCCATGGTGGTGAGTAATTACAGAACTGGGCACAATCACGGGATAATAAGGAAGGGTAGTAAGCACATGGGTGATGGAAGCTTGGGGATACAAAGACTCCTGGACATTGGACATTGAACTCTTTGTTTGAGAAGTGACTTTGGCTTGAATAAAAGATTGTTGGATTATTGGACAAAAAGAAATAAAAGTAACAAAACAAAGATGAGTGGAATTTGGGAAGAAATTGTGTTGGAAATTCAGGATATGAAGGATACTTTGACAAGAAGATGTGAGGAGATCTTGAATAAAATACAGAGCATGGATTTAGACCTGGAAATTAGGACACAAATGATAAGAAAAAACAGGATGTCCAGAAAGAGGAGTTAATCGAAAGAGCAGTTGGAAAAATACAACAGACAAAACAACAAATAAAAATAAATAAACAATAAGATGCAGATAAAAATAAAAATGATAATGATTGATGATATAAACCAAAGGTATTTTAAGTGAAGTTAAACAAGAATTGGAATTGCAGGGAGCTTCCTTTGGGAGAAAGACAGGGGCAAAAATAGATAACTTGAAAATGAAACAATCGAACTGGGTAGAGAAGGGAGAAATGTCTAAGAGGATGGGCCAAAAAAGCATTTAGAGGTAAAGATCCAAGACAGGAATATGGGAGACCAGCTAAGAAACGAATAATCCAAGCTTTATTGTGAGTGAGAGATGATGGATTAAAAAAAAGGCTAGCAATTAGAGAAAGGGGGATTAAGAGAATAGAATTTTTACATTATAAGATGAATTAATAACAAGGGAATTTAGAATTTCAATGAGAGTAATTTTGAACATGTTATATGGAATAATTAAATAATTGAAGAATACAATCTAACATAAATATGTGTATGATTGATCAATTTATATAAGATTGTGTAATAAATATAAATATTAACATTTTATTTGTAGGAAAAGGAATGACGTAGAATTTGGTTGACATAAAAATAACAAAAATAATATATTGAAATAAGATAATAATGAAAAATTATAACTTAGAGAGGGCGGAGCTGGCGTCGTGACGATATGGCATGCGATCTTGGAGGTCTGAGATCGCTGCCGATATCTGTGCTCCTGGACGATCCAACTGGACCTAAACCATCCTGAAGAGACGGTGAAAGTGAAGAGCGCATCCTGCCGATCCCAGGGATACCACAAAGTCCCTGGTAGATCCAGGAGAAGCTCTTCTTGCCAGCGGCAAAGAGGCAGCCATTAAAGCTGCTGAAGTTGGGACAGCTCCGAAACAGAAGAAAGCAGGAAGAGAAAGTGTGCCTGTTTGGTGAGAACTGTTTTTTTACTCTAAGATCTGAAAGGACACCCTAAGGGAAAGAAAGAATCTGTAAAAGTTTTGACAGAAGTGATTAAGCGGCGATTTTAAACAGAACTGTCAAAGTAATGTTTTGTTTTGTTTTTCTCATTGCTGGATTTTTTATATACGATCTTGTATTTTGAAACTGGACTGGTTTTTTCGTTCATATCTATTTATTTTTTTCTTCTTTTTGATTTTGTAATATTTTAGGCTAGAGGCTCCCTTTAGTTAATTCATTTTTCTAAAAAATATCTTTTTCTTTTTACCAACTCCCATTATATTCTGCTCGGAAAAGGAAGGGGAAAGTGAGAGCAAAGAAACTTTGTAACACTGCCAACTAGAGGCTTGAAAATATTCTTTTTCCTGCAGCCAGACAAAGCTGAGAAAGAAAGAACTGAGACTCTTTTTCAAGGACATTGCTATTTGATAAGATAGAGGGAAGAGCATGAGAGAGTATTATTGCAGGTGCTCTTCTGGCTTTCTATCAACAGCTGGAGTCTGGTGTTGAAATGTAGGGAGAAAAATGGTGCTAAGCTTTTGGAGAAGAGAGCTATAATAAGAGCCTTGGATAATTAAATAAAGTGCAGTGTGCCCTTTGTACTTTTCCTAAGTTGTGCTATCCCTCCTCACCAGCTTTATTGCATTTTTTTTATCTCCTTCTTTGTAATAACTGTTTGGGTTTCTGGCTTTGCTGGAGTTTACCTTTGTTTTTCTCTCTTTGGGGGGGGGGGGAGTCCAACCTCTACGTTTGCTTTTTATTTTAAAGGGAAAGCCTCAAAAGCCTTTTTTTTCCTTTTCTGGTATTTTTGTTTTTTTTTCATCTACTTTTTTGGTTTATTTTTATGCATTTTTTTTCTATTTGAGACCTTTCAATTGGATTAAGGTGTTTGAAGAACCTGAAGGATTTTCCCTTTTTCCTTTCTTTCTTTTTTTTAAGCTCTTTTTCTTTATCTTATTTTTGATTGGATTAAGGTATACAAGAACTGAAGAAATTTTGTTCTCTTTTTTTCTCTTCTTTTTCCTTTTTTTATTATTATTACTGGCCTTCTTTTTTTACTATTTTTATTTTGAACTACAATTGGTTTTACAATTGAATTAAGGTTTAGAAGAACCTGAAGATTTTGAATTGCCAAAAACGAGTAGGAAATTTACAGCTCCTGGCTCTTTAACTTCTACTTTTTCCTCTCCACCTTCTGGAGGACAACGTCCAATACAGACAATGTTAAAGCAAGAAAAAGAACAAGAAAAAGTGACTCTGCAGATGATTATGCAAGGAATTCAAAATATACAAGCAAGGTCAGAGAATATTGAAAAGAGAATAGAAAACATTGAACAAAGAACAGAGAACATTGAACAAAGAGCAGAGAGCATTGAACAAAGAATAGGGAAAACCGATGAAAAAGTGGAGAACATCCAACAAATGATGTTGAAGTATGATGAGAGATTCCAAAAAATTGAAGAAGAAGATAAAGAGATAAGAAGATTGGAGATATTGATAATAGATTAACAGTGGTCGAACAAGATAGAAGTGGTATGTTGAGATGGGAGATGGATAGATCAGAATTCTATCTTAGATTCCAAAACGTAGAGGAAGGAAAAGGACAAAACCTAGCTGAGATAATGATAGAAATACTGGCTGAAGTTTTGGAAATAACTCAAGAGAAGATGATGGATGGAAGAGATGAGGTTTATCGAGTTTTCACAAGATATGCGATGAGAAATAGCTTACCAAGAGAAGTTCACATTAGATTTACAAAGAAAGCCATTAAAACGCAAATATTGCAAGTGGCAAAAGAGAAAATATTGAAATACAAAGACAAGGATTGTGGTCTTGAAACAAATACCCAGAAGAGTGAGAGAGATGAGAAGAGAATACCGATTCCTGACTAAAATGCTACTCAAAAAAGAGGTGAATTATAGATGGCTGATTTCAGAAGGTTTAATGTTCATATGGCAAGAACAGAGACACAGAATTGATTCAATTGAGAAAGCGGAATTATTTTATACAGAATTTTTTGGAAGGAAAGAGGAAGAGGCAGAAAAAGAGATCTCATTAACTGAATTCCAAGAGGACTGTCAAATGGCGACTGAAAAAGAAGAAGGCGCAGTAGGTGGAAAGGTGGAAGCCAGAGAACAACGTGAATTAAGATCTAGAGCTGCCAAACCTAATTATAAAATATAACCATGGAAGAGAAAAAAATGATTACAATTAATATAAATGGACTCAACTCAGCCGTTAAAAGAAGGAAAACCTTTCATAAATTGGAGAAACTAAAATTTGATATAATGTGTCTACAAGAAGTACATATTAAAAAACAATATGAACAATTGTTGGTACAGCCAAAATTAGGGAAAATATTTACTTCCTTGACCCAATGTAAGAAAAGAGGAGTGGTTTTATATATCAAAGAGACCACCCCAGCAAAATTGATTTATACTGATGATGATGGAAGAATACTAATGGTGGAAATAATGGACAATAATATGAAAACACTCCTGATTGCAATATATGCTCCGAATGATAAACAAGAAGAATTATATAAAAAGCTACATATGAAAATAATTGAACTGGACTATGCTAATATAGTTATGATGGGAGATTTTAATGGAATTGTAGACAACAAATTGGATTATACAGCGCAGAAAACAACAAAGCAAAACAGAAAGACTCTCCCTAAATCTTTTTTTAAAATGGTAGATGAAATAAACTTAAAAGATACATGGAGAGAAAGAAATGCTAAAACTAAACAATATACTTTCTATTCAAATAGACACATCATGGTCCAGAATAGATATGATATGGATGTCAACAGACTTAATACCTAACATTCAAGAAATAAATATTGAAACAAGTACTTGGGAGATCACAATCCAATGACAATTAAATGGAAAGGACAAAAAAGAAGATCTAGATGGACGTTAAATAATACTATTTTAAAGGAAAAAGACTTTACACAGTGGATGGAGAAAAAATTGACCTTTTTCTTTAGAGAAAATAAAAAAGAAGATACATCAATTCAGAATGTATGGGATACAATGAAGGCATATGCTAGAGGCTTGATAATAGACTACACAAGGAAAAGGAATATTATGAAAAGGCTAGCCACTAAGGCCCTAGGGGATGAGCACAAAAGACTTGAAAAAGAGCTACAGAAAATGCCACAGAAAAAGGACATCAAGTTAAAAATGGATATAATTAAACACAAAATAGGTCCAATAGAAAAAGAAGAATTAGCACAGAAAATTAGAGGTGCTAAACAGAACTACTTTGAAGACGCAAACAAACTAGGTAGATGGTTAGCATATAAATTGAGAAAGGAGAAAGAATCAAGAAAAATATTCCAATTAATAGATGACCAAGGCCAAATTTGCCATAGTAGCAAAGAGAAGAAGGAAATCATTTGAGATTTCTATGGGAAATTATATATGCAAGAGAATATTTGAGAAGAGAGAGTTAAGCGGTACTTACAGAATGCTAATTTACCTCAGATACCTAAAGAGATTGAAAAAATGTTAGAAAGCAACATAACGATGATGGAGTTAACTGAAGCACTTAAGAAGCAAAATAATGGAAAGGCACCAGGCCAAGATGGACTTCCCGCAGAATTTTATAAAACATTACAAGAATCGTTGAATTGCTAGAAGTTATGAATGAAATTATGTTAAAGAAGATACCTAAATCAAGAAGATGCCTATATTACACTTATTCCTAAAGAGGAGGCCGACCCATTACAAATTAAGAACTATAGACCCATTTCTTTACTAAATGCAGATTACAAAATCTTTGCTTCAATATTGGTAGAAAGACTTAAAAATATTTAAATAATTTTATCCATCCTGATCAAAATGGATTTCTGCCAAAGAGACAAATTAAAGACAATATGAAAGTAATCTTGGACACCTTGGAGTACTACGAGGCACATCCTGAAAAACAAATGGCTCTGATATTTCTAGATGCACAGAAGGCATTTGAAAATGAGAATTGGCGATTCATGTTATTACTGTTGGAACAGATGGGTTTTGCTAGAAAATTCATCCAAGCAATAGAAGCTATATACTATAAACAAACAGCAAAGGTAATGATAGAGGGAGAGCTGACAGACTCTATTAATATAAGAAAAGGAACAAGACAAGGGTGCCCACTATCACCTTTGTTGTTTGTGTTAACTTTGGAAGTGTTAAACAGAAATATTAGAGATGAAAAGAATATAAAAGGAATGAAAATCAAAAAGGAAGAATTTAAGCTGCAAGCATTTGCGGATGATCTGGTTTTTATCCTAGAAGACCCTTTAGAAACAGCATCAAAATTGATAGAAAAGATAGAGACATATGGAAAGGTGGCTGGTTTGAAAATAAATAAAGATAAGACAAAGATTTTGACAAAGAATATGCTATTAAGACAAAAGGAAGAACTGGCAGACCTATTGAAAATTCAAGTCATGAATAAGATCAAGTACTTGGGGATATATTTGACAGCAAGATGTAGTACATTAAAAGAGAATAATTATATTAAACTTAAACAGCAGATAGCGCTAGATTTGGCGAAATGGGAAAACTTACAACTCTCACTAATAGGGAGAATCTCAACAATCAAAATGAATATATTACCCAGAATTTTATATCTGTTTCAAACAATTCCAATTAGGCTTGGAAAAGATTATTTTGAAGATTTAAATAAAATTGTGTTGAAATATATATGGCAAGGTAAGAAAGCGAGAATAAAGTTAAAACTTTTGCAAGATGCTAGAATTAGAGGAGGATTTGGTTTGCCTAATTGGGAATTGTACTACCAAGCTACAAATCTGATGTGGGTTAAGGAATGGATAACATTAAGAAATGCTAGATTGTTGACATTAGAAGGACATAATCTGTTGTTGGGGTGGCATGTTTTTTTATGGTACAAAGGAACTAAAATGGCCGTTGGTTCTTACCTGACATGCCATTTCTCTGGAGCCGTGAGGATCATCCAGAGAGTGGGAGGTGCTTCAGTCTGTGTCGTTGTAGGCTGAGCTTAATTACTGAGGATTGCTCCGCCCTTCACCACGTGGCTGCCTTGCAATCCCCAGTTTACGCGAAGTCGAGAGTGAAGAGAAGATCTTGCTCTCATCTTACTATGCTAAAGGGTTTATTGGCCGAAACAAGACCCCACCAGACGGAAAACTTAATAAGGGTGGGGCTGGATGATCCTCACGGCTCCAGAGAAATGGCGTGTCAGGTAAGAACCAACGCCCATTCTCCTGGGAGCCGTTCGGATCATCCAGAGAGTGGGACATACCAAAGCTTGGCTGTCCTACGGGAGGGAGTCTGTCTGGTCCCGCAATCTCTGCGGTTCCGTGAGGACTCGCTGGAGGACTCGTCTACCAAACGAAGCCTCCGCCGAAGCAAATATGTCGATCTTATAATATCTAATAAAGGGAGATGGGGAGGCCCAAGTGGCCGCCCGACAAACGTCAGCAATTGGAACCTGGGTGGCCCAAGTAGCCGAGGTAGCAGCACTTCTGGTGGAGTGTGCCGTTATTCCGCTGGGAATGGGCAGGGCCTGGGACAGGTAAGCTTGGGAAATAGTAGCTCTAATCCAGCGGCCGATGGTTGACGGGGACACTTTGTGGCCTAACGATTTGGGCTGAAAGGAAAGGAATAGGGATTCGGATCTCCTGAAGGGCTGGGTACGTTTAATGTAAATGTAGAGGGCCCGTCTTACGTCTAGGGTATGCCAAGGCTTCTCCCTTTCCCGCGAGGGATTGGGGCAGAAGTTCGGAAGTGTGAGTTCCTGTGCCCTGTGGAAGGCTGAGTTGACCTTGGGCAAGAAGGTAGGATCCGGCCGGAGAACTACCCGGTCGGCATGGAAGATGCAAAGGTCCTTCCTCACCGACAAGGCCGCTATCTCTGATATTCGGCGAGCCGAAGTTGGCCACCAGAAACACAACCTTGAATGTTAGGAACTGGAGAGTGGGTTCCCTGAGCGGCTCAAAGGGGTGTTTGGTAAGGGCCACAAGGACCTTATTGAGGTCCCAAGTGGGGTATCTGTGAACTGATGGGAACACAGGTAGTGGCTCCCCTGAGGAATGCCCTAATGCGAGGGTGGAGGGAAAGGGACCCCAGATTGCCACAAGCAATGACGGTTGAAAGGGGCTGCGACCTGACGCCTCAGGGTGTTCGGAGAAAGACCTTTCCTCAGACCCTCTGGAGGAATTCCAACACTTGAGCTATGGATGGTGAAAGCGGGTTGACCTGGAAACCCTGGCACCACTTGCAGAAACTATTCCAAGTGGCATTAAAGATTCGGGCTGTGGAGGGTCGCCTGGCGGCTAGGATGGTATCAATAACCTAGTCCGAAACTGCTCCTTTCTTAAACGCTCCCGCTCAACCTCCAAACAGCTCGCTGGAGCCACTGCGGGTCCGGGTGCTGGAGGGGACCCTGAGAAAGGAATCCTGTTCAGAGGAATTTCCCAGGGAGGGGCCATCGATAGGTTGCGGAGGTCCGCGAACCATGGGCGCCTGGGCCAGTAGAGTGCCATCAGAATCAGTTCTGCTGTCTTGGAGATGAACTTCTGGATGGCCCTGAGTACCAGGGCTACGGGAGGGAGAGCATATAGAAGCCCTGTGGGCCAGGGGCAATGGAGGGCGTTGTAGTTCTCGGCCCCGTGGGAGGGGTACCTCGAGAAAAACCTGGGGAGTTGAGTGTTGAGGGGGGATGCGAGGAGGTCCACTGACGGGAGGCCGAACAGCCCGGTCGCCTCCCTAAACAGTGACGGGTGGAGGCGCCACTCGGACTGGTCCCCCGTGGTCCTGCTCAACCAGTCTGCTTGGGTGTTTAAGTCCCCTGAGATGTGCTCGGCTTTGAGAGAGAGGAGATTGCGCTCCGCCCAACGGCAGAGGCGCTCGGCCTCTCTCATCAAACAGATGGACTGGGTGCCCCCTTGTCGGTTGACAAGGGCCTTGGCGGTGATGTTGTCCGTAAGTATAAGGACATGCCGCCCACGTACCTGAGGGAGGAAGTGGCGTAGGCCCAGGTGGATGGCGCGGAGTTCCAACCAGTTTATACTGCATGCCCGTTCTACCTGAGACCATCTGCCCTGTGTCGAAGGCGAGTGGATGTGAGCGCCCCCTCCGGACAGGCTGGCATCTGTGGTGAGGGTGAGGCGTCGGGGCTTCTTGAGGCCATGTCCCTGTTGATGGCGGGACTGGTCCACCAGAGGAGAGACGTGAGGACCTTTGAAGGCACCTTGACCGTGGCCTTTGAATTGCTACTGCTGGACCGTTGGAACGGAAGCAGGAACCACTGTAGGGACCTGGTATGTAACCGGGCCCAGGGAACGATGGAAATACATGAGACCATTTTACCTAGTAGCTTAGACAGATCCAAAAGTGTTACCCTTATTGAACGTCTGATGTGTGTGATGGTTTCCTGAATGCTAAGGAATCTTTCCGAGGAAGGGAAACCTTTCCCCGAACTGAGTCAATGACGGCCCCCAAGTGGGTGATCCGTGTAGAAGGTAACAGTTGGCTCTTTTTCCAGTTACCGGAAACCTATGGTCTTGGAGGGCAGAGAGGGTAGCTCTGACATCCTTCTCTGCTTGGAGTCTGGAGTGGGACAGGATGAGGATGTCATCCAGGTAACAATGGAGACGAACCGGGAGGTTCCTGAGGTGGGCCGCCAGAGCCGCGAGGACCCTAGTGAAGGTCCTCGGGTTAGAGGCCATCCCAAAGGGAATGGCCACATATTGGAAGTGGTGGTGGTTGTAGCAGAATCTGAGGAATATGGAATGGGAGGGCCGGATTGGAATGTGGAGATACGCCTCTGAAGGTCTATAGAGGCTAGCCAATCCCCCTGTCTGATGCCCAGGAGAATGGACTGCAGGGTGTGCATCTTAAACCTGCGGTAAATCAGGTAACGGTTGAGGCGTTTCAGGTCTAGAATAGCCCTCCATCCCCCTGAGGATTTGGGGACCACGAAGAGGTGAGAGTGAAACCCCTGCCCCCGCTGGGATGGTGGGACGGGTTGTATGGCCTGTATGCTAAAGAGATGCTGAATGGCTGAATCCATTAAGTTGCGTTTAGTGGGGTCCCTCGAAGGGGGGATGCCATAAAGAAGTCAGGGGGGGTGCGCTGGAATTGAAGCGCGAGACCAAGTCTGATGGAGTCCCGGACCCCGGCATCGGAAGTGGAGGAATCCCATCGGTCAGCGAAATGCTTGAGGCGTCCGCCGATGGGAAGGGAGGGACGAGGTCTATCTGGTGCGCCGGAAGGGCTGCCCTCCGGAGCCCCTGAAGGGACGTCTGTAGCTGCCGCCCCTCCTGTTCCTGTCACCTGGATCGGCTCGATCCTGGGGCTGGAATGGCCGGAAGGAGGGGAGTCTCGGATACCTGGGCTGGAAAGATGACTGGTAGAAGGGTCGGGAGGGACCTCTCCGAAAGGGCTGGGGGGCTCTTGACTCTGACCTCCGAAAAGGGGGGGGGGGAAGAAATTTTTTCTTACTTCGGGGTTCGGATAGCAATGGCTCCAGGGCGGCACCAAAGAGTCTGTCCCTCTTAATGGGGGCAGTGGCCAGCTTAACCTTGTTTTTTATGTCCGCCTGCCAATGCTTGAGCCAGAGCAGGCGGCGAGCTGTAACGTGAGAGGATATCGCTCGGGCGGAGGACTTCACCGCGTGGTAGGTGGCGTCGGCCGAGAATTCTGCTGCGGCCGTCAACTTTGCGATTTCCTGATGTGCCCTTGTGTTAGAGGGGGGAACATGCTGTTTCACTTGGCGGAGCCACCGGATCGAGGACCTGGTGAAAGGGAAGCGGCCATGGCCGATCTAATGGCCCAAGTGTCGGCCTGATGAGTCCTACGTAAGGCCAGTTCGGACCTTTTGTCCTCAGGTTTCGGGCTTCCAGGGGGTCACTGGAAGAGGACGAGGATACTGAACCAACGAAGGGCTTGACTACCTCGGGAGTGTTAAGCAAGTTGCAAAAGCTCAGCTCGAGGTTAAAGAACCTCTTGTCCTGGCTGGATGGGCAGGGGAAGCTCTTGTAGAGTCCAATTGGTCTGAAACTAGGTCGTGGAATATGGGTGGGGCCGGAATAACCTTCGCCTCCACCACGGGCTGCCTAAAAATGGCGTCCTCTTGTCCCTCTGCCGGGGTGGGGAGAGCCGGAGAGGACTGAACCGACAGGCCAGAAATGTTCTTGGCCTTAAAGAGTAGTGATTAAGCATGTGTGGCTTGAACAAACCCAGAAGGTGGGTTGATCGGGAGTGAGGCCCTCGTCCTCGGACATGTCTCCTTCTATCGGGCCTATCTCCGATAGGGGTTCCCCTTGTGTAGACCCCCATTCAAGATCCTCCTCCTCCCCGAACCTATCCAGGTCCTCTATAGCCTCCTCCATTTCCCCTTCTGGGAGGGGGCTGTCCCCCCATAAAGGTACCTGACCATGGATAGGGTCCAATCTAGGCGAGGACCTGACTGATGGCGAGTCGTGTTCGGGCGCCATCGAGGGGGGACCGGACCTGTACATCTGTTGAATGCCCTCTGCTATCCCCTGGCGGATAGCCCGTTCCATCCATGCCTGCATGAGCGCAGAAATCTCGGCAGTGGCGGCCTCCTCCTGGCGCAGACCAGCAGCCGTGGGCGTGAAAGTACTTCGGCCGTCTGGCTGTTGATTCGGGGACCTGGCGTCCCAGGGATAAGCTGCGCCTGGAGAGGGAAGAACAATCTGGGGGAGGGGGGGTGTCTGGAGTAGAAGGAATGGAGGGTGGGAGGGCTGGGGGCACTGGGTGTGCCTTTCTAGATCGCCTGTCAGATTCTTTCTCCAGTGCCCTATGACGCCTTAGGGCGTCTCTCTGAGAAGCCTTGGAAGTTTCCTTAGAGGCTTCCTTAGCCTGTCTGCGCAGGTGGTAGGACTTAGATCTGGCCTTCAAAGAAGAGCCTCTAGTGGAATTGTCATCTGCCATTATAGAAGAAAGGACTCTAGCTCCAATTTAAGGCGGTTGGCTCGCCAAGGTTTCGGCCTACAACAAAGGCCGGGTGTCCTTTCAGCTGGCCCGCGCCCCCTTTTGGAATTTAGATATGTAAGTTCTACAATATTATTATTGTTATAATTATTAATATAAATATATATACATGCGTATAAGCACTGTATATGTAATCCAATCAGTGTTGGTAATGCGTTATTGCCAAGTACCAATAATATATATGAAAATATATATATACCTCAGAAAACATATATATGTATATGTATATAGTTATGTATCATTATCATTATCATTATCATTATCATTATCATTATTATTATTATTAATAATAATAATACTTTTTGACAAGAAATAAACCGGGACCTGTTCAGCGCTCCCAGGAGGGAGTGACCCCAGATACGGTGTTAAATTCTCCAATTGTCCAAATGAACGCCTGAGGCTGAAGTGAGGCCTCTGGCAGCTGGAGCTCCCAGGCAACCACCGGGAGGGATAGGCTGCAATTCCCTGCCCTGAGCTGCTGCGGAAAGCCAACAATTTGCCAATATCTAAGAATGCAGTAAGTTCTCACAGGCTGGGAGGCCTATGATTAGAAGACTAGTTTCTTCACAGTCGCAGAGGCCTGTTACAAAGCGCCCGAAAACGTGGCGGCGCCCAAAATGGCGGCCGCCCACGATCCCTTTAAAAACGGGCCGCTCAGGGCAAGACTAAGCCTCTCCGGCAAACCTGGAGGCCGAGAGAGGCAGCGAGACAATTTTTCGCCCTTTTGGGGGCGATCGGCGTCGCGGTGGGGGGATCACCAGCTGCGCTTATCAGCGCGATCGAGTGGAGCCGCTACAATAGCGGCGCGAAAAGCGGCAGGAAAGGAGCCGAATTGGAAGGGGGAGGATTGGCGCCGGAGCGCGAAAGCCGCCCGCTCCCTATCCCCCCTGGGGGCGAAGAACGCGCTCCCCTGCTATAGCCACCCCAATTGCGCAGAGGCTAAGGAGAACCGAAACGCAAGGCAAACCTGAAGTGAAATTTTTTTTCTTTTCTATAGCTATTAAAAAGGAACTTGAATCAGCCAAAGAGTGGAGAAATGCACAGCCTAATCTCACGAAGGCTGAGCGTAAACTGGGGATTGCAAGGCAGCCACGTGGTGAAGGGCGGAGCAATCCTCAGTAATTAAGCTCAGCCTACAACGACGCAGACTGAAGCACCTCCCACTCTCTGGATGATCCGAACGGCTCCCAGGAGAACAGGGGTATTTTAGAAGACATTATATACGGGAGTCTCTGTGGTTAAACTGGGAGAAGGTTAAAAGACAATGTTATCTGAAAATTCCAGTCTGGTTATCGACTATTGAAGCATTCTCGTATCCTATAACATACAAAAAGGAACAAACAGTTAGATATGGTGAAATACTGAATGAAAAGGGTGAACTTAAATCAATGCAAAAGCTAGAGGAACAAGGGATAAAGATGAATTGGTCTTCATATGCGCAAATACATTCAAGGTATGATAAAGATTCTAAGTCAGAAGGTTTCTATGATAAATTGATTGACTTAGATAAGATTTAGACAGGTACTGATGAAAAGGTGATTAAAAAATTGTATGGATATCTATTAGAAATTAAACTAGAAGAAGAACAAGTTAAAGAAACTATGATTGCTTGGGGGAAGAATTTTGGATATGGGATTGATTTAGAGAAATGGCAAAAATTGTGGTCTCAAAATTATAAAATGACAATGTCAACAGCATATAAAGAAAATTTGTATAAGATGTTTTACAGGTGGCATTTTCCCCCAACAAGAATAGCAAGAATGTTCAAGAACAAATCTGAAAAATGTTGGAAATGTCAGCAGGTACCTGGCTCATATTACCATATGTGGTGGACTTGTGCAGATGCCAAAAAATATTGGACTAAAATCCACATGTGGTTGGAAAAAATGATGAAAAAACATATAGACTTGAAACCAGAGATATTTTTATTGGGAATTTTACCTGAAATATATAGTAAAGACTTGAAATATCTGATTGTAAATGTATTAACAGCGGCTAGGATTGTATTTGCTAAAAACTGGAAAAATGAGAAGATACCATCACAGGAGGAAATCATTAAGAAAATATTGGAATGTGCTGAAATGAGTAGATTGACATTTGAAATTAGAGAACAAGAGGATAAACAATTTTATAAAATTTGGCATCTTTTCTATCAATGGTTAGATAACAAAGTACAGTAATGAATTATGTAGATTTTTAGAAAATACTACCCTGTTTCTCCAACAATACAGCCTTCCCCAATAGGAAGTCCCAGCTTGTTTTATAGGCATGAAATGAAATTAAGCCCCTCCCCCCAAATTAAGGCCTATATTAAAACATGCGAAATGGGGGGAATGGTGGGGGGGGCTTGCCATTAGGAAGTACTTTTGTTGCACACCCGGATATGGTGCTGCCTGCGTTGACCCCGATATGAAGTGCCCCACCAATGCCGAGGTCAACATCCAAGCCATCACTGCCCGCCCCAAGATGCAAGGGGGGGAAAATTAAGTCACCCCCAAAAAGACGGCCTAGCCATTTTTTCGGGGCTCAAAAAAAAAAATAAGACCCGGCCTTATTATATGAGAAACACGGTAAATATATAAAGATGTACTTCTTTCTTATTATAATTACAAAATGATTTTAGGATAGATTTGGGATGATAATATGAACAATACAATAAATTAAGTAAATTATGGTTATCTTGTAAAACATAAATGAATAAAAGTATAGTCAAATGATTGATTAATAATGATACTAAGGTATTTAGTTTTTGATTTACAATATGAAATTATATGTAATGTAATTGTAATTGAAGACTACAAAATGGAAGCACACAAGAATTCGTAAACCAACCGGCACACTGTATGTACATCTATGGAAGACAGCTTGATGTTTTTATGTTTTGTCTGTTTATGTTTGTTTTTAAAAACCAATAATTTTTTTAAAAAAATTATAACTTAATAAAACAACTGTACTATTATATGATGAATACTATTTTATTTGTAATAAATAAGTTGTAAAATGTGATTAGAAAGTGGCTATTTTTAAAATGGCAAAGTTAAAAATCAGAAAGGGGATAAATATTAAATTGGTGAATTATTAGAATTATATAAGTCTGTTAAATACCACAAATATCATTAATATTTTATTTGCAGCTAAAAGAATATGGAGATTGACATGAAAATAAGATATTGAAATGGTGAATAATCAAATAATGAAGATTACAATTTAACAAAATATGTGTATTAATATTAAAATTGTTAACTGTATTAAATATGAAGAATATTGTCATATTTGTTTTAAAATGTAAGACACTCTGGTGCCACACTGTTCACACAATGATATCTTTGTAAAAAACAAGAAAAATTAAAAAAAATTAAAAAACTGAATGCAGTATTCTAGAACTCCTGCTTGGGCAGGGGGCGGGGGGTTGGACTAGATGACCTACAAGGTCCCTTTCCAACTGTTAATCTGTAATTTGGAGCAGTCTCTCTCTGTCAGCTTTATAAAATAGACCAGATTAAGAAATAGATGCCATATAGATCTAAAAATACTCTAATAAAACAGCTACCATGTTTCTCACATAATAAGGCCAGGCCTTTTTTTTTTTTGACCCCCGAAAAAACAGCTAGGCCGTCTTTTCGGGGGTGACTTAATTCCCCCCCCCCTGCATCCTCAGGTGGGCGGGCGGTGACAGCTTGGATGTTCGGGAGACCTTCCGCCACCGTTGTTTTCCCTTCTCCCTTGTTGCCGCAGCGATGAGCGGAGGTTTTTAAAATAATTCGCTTTACCTTCGAAGGCAAAGGGAAGGCGGCGACAGGAGTGCCTGAAGTGCCTCAGGGCTCCGGTTGCAGGGAGGAGCCCTGACTGGCCGCACGTGGCTGCGCCAAACGCTGCGGCGTTGCTCTAACGCCACGGCAGCAAGGGAGAAGGGAAAGCAACGGTGTAAAGTGCCCCACCAACGCAGGCAGCGCCATATCCGGGCATGCAACAAAGTACTTCCTAACGGCAAGCCCCCCCACCATTCCCCCCCCATTTCGCATGTTTAATATGGGCCTTAATTTGGGGGAGGGGCTTAATTTGATTTTATGCCAATAAATCATGCTGGGGCTTCCTATTGGTGGAGGCCGTATTGTTGGAGAAACACGGTATCTTCCAAATCTGAATATGCTTTCCTCCTTCACTTTGTGTGAATTAGGGACAGACCTACCTGAGGCTTTTTGTTAAATCTGTTTCTTGGATTGGGTTCAAGCTGCATTTGTCTGATTATTGGATCTTCCTACTGTCTTTCAAAGCCATTCCTTATTCCTTCTACACTCTCTCCCACTCCCTCAGATTAAGCTATTTTACAAAGTTGTTCCTAGGGAGTACAATTGAGGGAAATAATATTTTTGTTTTTAGAAGCAATCTAATAAGTCAATAAACAAATCAATAAACAAAAGTTTAATAAACTGAAAGTCTGATAAACTATTGGTGAAGAAGCTCTGTGACAGCAAATCTCAGCTTCTGAATTCTTATGAAACTACTTGAAGCAAAATCAAACATGCTTTTCCCATCAATAAGCACCAATTATTCCTACAGGCTGGAGGATATTGCAACTATGTTTCCTCATACCAGAAAAGTCTACAACGCTGTTATTCTCTGGTAATCTTCCATCTAAGTATTAACCAGGTCCAATTCAGTTTAGCTTCTCAGCCTAGGCAAGATTGACGGTGAATCCCTGAGACATATTCCAAAAATCAAACAGCAATATCAAAATCTATGTATTTGCCTGTTCATGAATCTATTCCAAACAAAGCGATACAACACTCTTCTAGTTTGACACCCTTGGAGAACGTATTAAGGATGAAATTCAGAGAAAACCTCACCTGTGTAGTAGGACACTGAAATTCCAGCAACACCAAAGGGCTAGCACATTTCAGGATGTTGAAGTAGAACAAGTAAGGCTTCTGCCTGAAAAAAGAACAAAATATTACAAACTGTTATTCTATTCGTTCTTTAATAAGTGATACCATATGATATACAAAGCTTCAAAAATATGGAAGGTGCTTCCTCTAATCCTTTGGAAAAGGCTGGATATCACTTCTAAATGAAGTCAGTATCAAGCATTTTTCTTGCTTTTACCAGGGCTAATCCTCCTAATAGATTTGAATTATAATGTATTCTTTTAATTGTATTATTATTACCAGTGTGGTAGTTTACATTATTGTCATAAACCTCCTTGTCTGCTTGCATGAATGAAAAAGCAAGCTATAAATGAAGTATATCTTCAAAATGAGAGACCTAAGTATAGCCCTATTTTCATACGATTCTGTATGAACTTTGATATAGAAGCTTAATGCAATTAAGCCAAAACCCAAAACCCAACTATTTTAAGAAACTGCCTTGAAATTTAGGCTATAAGCGGGAAGCATTCTTTTTCCTACTGTGGTCTCTTTATTGATTTCTAATATCTCTTTTAGTACCAAGGGGGTGGGTGAAAAGGTGAGTTATAGCAGAGGGAGAACAGAATACAAGATGCAAACTTATCTCCTTTCTTAGACAATTGGCTTTATGAGCAAAGCCTGTTATAAATTTCCTGTAGAAGTTAGCAAAACCTAGGAAAGAATTGGATATACATTGGAAGCATTGGCTGTGTGAGGGATTTGCCAGTCTAGGACAGCTAGGACTTTCTGGGTGTCCATCTGGAAGACTTTTGTGGAAATATGATAACCCAAGAAGTCTAGTTGTTGCAGATTGAAGGCACATTTTTCAGAGGTGGTATTCAGCCGGTTCAGACCGATTCAAGCAAACAAGTATCTGAAATTTTAACTAGTTCAGAGAACCAGCAAATCTCTGGCTGGCCTCGCCCCTGCCCGTCCAATCGCCGCTCAGCCCCACCCGCCTGCCCACCACTCACCCTGCCCAGTCACTCCTTAACTTGCCTGCTAACCCACCATTGCTAGCCTGCCTTCGCCCGCCATTGCTGCCTGCCTTCTGCTGCGGCCCTGATCTCCCTGGTTGAGTGAGCTTGCAAGCAAGCCCTGGTCGAGTTGACTCCTGGGCCAGCCTAGGCCGCCGCAAGCCCCGGTCGAGTCGACTCCCAGCCCAACCTACATGCCTCCGCTGCTGCCACTGCAAGCCCTGGTCGAGTGCCAACTCCTGGGCCGGCCTAGACTGCTGCCTCGGGGTGGACATGGTGACGCTTGGTTGCCTTTCAGACCTGGCTCTCGCCATCCTTCCACCCGTATCCCACTCACCCTCTGGCTCTGGCCTTCCCTGGGGCCTCTGCCCACATGCTACCTGCTTGCCCTCCACCTTGCTCACGTTCTGAAGTGGGGAGGAGACACTTTTGGTGCGGAGGAGACACTTTTTGCGAGAAGCCTCCAGCTGTCAGTAGTTTTCAGTGCAAGAAGCCTCCAGCTGCCTCTTTTTTGGCGTGAGAAGCCTGCAGCTGCCACTTCTTTTTCAGTGCAAGAAGCCTGCAGCTGCTTCTGCCGGCTCGATTTCAGCAGGCAAAGAGGTGGCAGCTGGAGCAATGGTGGTATTCAAATAAAGTTGCCACCGGTTTGGTGAGCGTGCTTTGTGTTTGTGCCACACACTTTGTGTGCATGCGCGCACCAAACGCACACTTTGCGCAGGTGCAGAGGCATTCTAACTCACCTCCTGCTGGTCACTGCAGCGCTATTCTGCAGCGAGGCTGGTCGCTGCAGCGCTATTCTGCATCACGCAAAGCAGCTGCTCTTCGAATTCTGGCCATAAAAGTGAGTATGGGAGCCCAGGCAGGTGGCTGGGCCAAACACAGAGCAACGGAGAGAACCGGTTCGGTCTCCACTGCTCATTGCTGCTACTGGCTCTCCAGAACTGGGCAGAACTGGTCAAATACCACCACCGAGCTGGAGGCTTCTTGTGCTGAAAAAGAGGCGGTGGCTGCAGGCTTCTTGCACCAAAACAGAGGCCTGAAGTCCTGTCATCACTGTCGCCCCCACCACTTGCTTTCTGCCATGGTGAAGGGGGCAAGATGCAGGCTGACGGGGAGCCCAGCAGCTCTCAGCCCTGGCTTGCCTTCCTCGGCAGCCAGCCACTGGAGGAAGATAAGGTCGTGGCCACAGATTATGTAGGGGAGAAAGGAGATTAAGGGCCAGGCCAGGGCCTCTGAAGGAGGGGGAAATGGGCGAAACATCGCACTTAAGGGAGAGCGGGTGGCGAGCAGGTGGCGGCTCCGGGGCAAGGCTGGAGCTGGGGAATACACATTCCCTGACCCAGCCGAGGCAGCTGGCAGTTCCAGTGCCTCAGGGAATAGTGTGTGTCCCTGAGACCCCGGCTCCCGACCCAAGGCGAAGAGTCAGTGGGTGGCATGAATTGCTTACCTTTGGTGAGCTGAGGTGACCGGGCATCAACAAGGCAACTGGTGAGGCAATTAGCTGGGCCATGTGGTGAAGGCAATATATATAGGGCGGGGGTGGGTGGGGCGAGCATCGAGCAGCCGGAAAAGATGAGCGAGCATCTTGCATCGAGCATCCAGAAGGGCCGAGTGAGCAGCAACCGGGCGACCGGGTTGGGGGCGTCCAGAAGTTGCTACCGGTTTGGTGACCCACGCCAAATTCTTGCTACTGGTTCGCCCGATCCGGTGTGAACTGGCTGAATATCAACTCTGGTTGCCAGCCTGTTCTTCGCGCCAGCTGCATGTGCACATCCCATTGCTTGCCGGTGCCGCTTATGGCCAGACCTGGCCAGGAGAGTCAGGACAGGTCACAGGAGCTGCCTTCCGAGCAGCTCCGCTGTGAAGGGAGGCAGAAAAGTTCAGCCAAGTCTTGTCCTCCTTCTCAGACGTACACACAGTGTGTGCACACATCTCATGGCGCTGGGACCTTCTGCGAGGAGATGATGTGTGGGCGAGTCCCTTCTGGCACCATGAGATGTGTGCCTGTTTGCTCTGTGTATATAGGCCGAGAAGGAGGAGAGAAGCAGCCAGGTTGAATGCTAGAAGACTTAGTGAACTTTTCTGTCGGTTATGTGGGCGTGGCTTGGTGGGTGTGGCTTGGTGGGGATCATGTGATTGAGTGGACGTGGCCAACTCAATGTCACTCACAGCAAGGTGATGCTGAATTGGCCATGCCCACTCAGTCAAATGACCCCCCCACCAAGTCACGCCCACAGAACCAGTATTAACAAAATTTGATTGCTACCACTGACATTTTTCTGGCTTGGCAAAGAGATTATTAGATTGTTAAGATAGTTATCTCTTAGTCTCGGGAGGACTGTGCACAATTTGGAAAACTGTTTTACAAAATGATTGTAATATGTTATCATGAAATCTTCATAAAACATTCACCTGCCCCCAAGATGTTGAATGCAAAATTACAATGGAAGTGCTGAAATATAACCACCATTAAGTGGGGGCTTCAAATGTATTTTAGCCTTTGTTTGGTTGGATATGTTTAGTGCCATGTTCGTTCAAATCATCCTATTCCAACTCGTCTGGAACCTGGCCACCCAGTCACATATCAGAAAGGGATAACATCAACGCTCAATTATTTGACTGTTTTAAACTTAGAGTAATAAGACCTTCAAAAGATGAGATCCTCAAAAACTACCAGAAGCCTTTTAGATTCACCAATCTCTTGCAGAAAACTAGAGAATTTCTCCTTGATACTTACTCATTGGATGTGCCCTTTTGCCCACAGAATTGACCACGACTATCTGTTGGATAAATCACCTTGCGAGGGTCTCCTTGTGTCCATGCTGGAAAGAACATTTAATTAAATTCAATTAATTTAAATAATTTATTTTAGGCATTGCCCAATTCCAAAATACAAGTAGTCCTCAAGTTATAAATGAAATCGAGCCTGCCCATTCCATTTGTAACCTGAGGATTCATGGGAGTGAATCTCATACCTTGAATGGGATCACTCCCTTTCGCTCACACATTTGCTAACCGAATGTGAGTCTTGTTAAGTGCACATGAGGTATTTCAGGGTGGGGAAGGCTATGTGGGACCTAGAGATGGAACAGACCACCTGCCTAAGAGCACCCAAGGCCTACTCAACCCACTAAAATACCTCATGCTCCCCATAATTGCTTCCCCTCACCCACACAACCTGCTGCACCAGATAACTTACTTTGTGAAGATCTACCAAGCTATCTCCTCTCCAGCCTCTCAGCCACATATACCCCTCCAATGCTCTGTTCGAGCCTCCACGGGCCTCCCTGTGCACACTGAAATGGAGCTTCCAAGGGGCAGATCCATTTCATCCTGCAACATGCCTGGAGAGGCCCATGGAGGCCTGAATGGAGCTTCCAAAGGATGGATCCGCCCCTCAGAAGCTCCGTTTTGGCATACAACAAACCGGGAGAAGCCTGCAGAAGCCCCAACGGAGCATCAGAGGGTTGGATCTGCCCCCTCAGAAGCTCCATTTTGACCTGCAATGTGCAGGACGAATGTTGCAGAGCCTTTGCAGTTGTTTGTAATTGCAAACAACTGCCATGATGCTACAAGATTCATAGTTTCGGGACTTGTTCATAAAGACTAGGGGGCGCTTATTGTGTAACTTTGAATGTTCACTAAGGGAATGCTCATAACCTGGGGATTATCTGTAACTTTTCTCCAGATCTTAAAGCATCATAGAGCTTCTAAGCAATTACTATAAGCTTTTAACATAACCTTTTATTCATGTCTATATTTTATTTTGGCACCAGGGACCGCTTTTGTGGAAGACAATTTTCCCATGTATATGGGGAGGGGGAGAGCATGCAACCTAGACCTCTTGTATGCATAGTTTATAGTATGGTTCACATTCCTATGAGAATCTAATGCCTGATGATCTGAGGTGATAGCTGGAGAAACTTTGCTTGCTCACCCACTGCTCATTTCCAGCTGTGTGGTCTGGCCGTGGACTCCTGTCTTAATTCATTTAAATATTGTTGAAATGAAATCAAATGTATCTGTGTCCCAACATCAGCCAATCGTTTAGAATGTAGCCCTCAACATTCCTCTCAAAGATCAAGTATAAAATTTGCTACAAAAGGGTCAAATCCTTGGTGCAGCAGACATTAGCAATAGGATTAAAGAGCAAACCATTATTTAAGATTTGATACCATTAGTTGAATCCTACTTATTTACTTATGATATACCTTCTTGGCTGTCATAATTCTCCTTCTCTATCTAACTTTGATATTCAACTTTCAGCAGCAAAAATAATATCTCAAGGCAGAAAAAAATAATAAATAGTAGAATACGTACCCACAATACCCACTGCAACATAGCCCCCAATTGCAACCAGCAGCAGGATACAGCAGATGATATCTGTGCAGCCCCTGGAAGAGGAAATAAGGTAAGTGAGAATAAGTAACAATATACTTGTCTCTGGCACACAGTAGTGATTATTAGTTGATAGTTTGAATCAACATGTCATCAAATTCAGACTTGCAATAAAAAAAAATCTTGAAAATCCTCCAATCAAATGACAAATAAACTATAGCCCATCTCAAGAATAAGGGACAAGCAAATATAACCAACACATTCCTCCTTTGCCCTGTAGTGAAGGTGGGGAGTGGACATTAACTTCTCATAAATAGTAAACTACTACCTCTAGTTTTTAGAGATGTATATAGGCACACTATGATGCTGATCACTACTACAATGATTCAGAGAAGATGGTACGTTAAACCCAAGCCTGCTAATCCTACACACGAAGATGTTGATAGGAAACAAAGCAATCCAGATCTAAGATCAAATAACCTTATTGGGCTTACAGAATTACAGAATAACAGAATGGGAGGAGACCTTGGTGGTCTTCTAGTCCAATCCTCTGCTCAAGCACAAGACCCCATACCATTCCAGACAAATGGATGTCCAATCTCTTCCTAAAAACCTCCTGTAGATGGAGTACTCACAATTTCTGGAGGCAAGCCATTCTACTGATTAACTGCTCTCATTGTCAGGAAATTTCTCATTAATTCTAGGTAGCTCTCTCTTTAATAGTCTTCCACCTGTTGCTTCTTATCCTGCCTTCAGGTGCTTTGGAAAATCGGCTGATCCCCTCCTTTTTGTGACAGCCCCTCAAATATTGGAAGACTGCTATCATGATATATATCTTTATGAAAACTATCTTGTGGTTCCTTCATTTAAAAAGAACTATTTCAGTATGAAATATAAAGGATTCATCCACCCACTCTGCTTATTATGACACACAACTTACCATTTCATGAGATATCTTTAAAACAAAGCTTCCAACCTGTAGGCCTCCCACTGCTAGGGCAGGCTAAAGAAAAGCTAATCTAAGGTATTCTAGTATAAAAATAGTGCTTTGCCTGAAGTTAGGGATGTTTGAATTTCAGTCAGAAAAAACAACAATCACTCAGAGAGGTGTTGGATGGTTATTTTAATTTTTGTTTGTAAACTACTATAAATCTGAATTATGCTGGCAACATTTAACATTTAAACTAACAGATAAATACATATTATCAGAGAATAAGAGCAATCTCCATTCAATATCCAGTCATGAGTTAGCATGATAATTGGTTAAGAACCCACAAAACAATTTTGTCTGATTCTCTGAAGCTAATGTGGCCCCATAAAAATAAAATATTGGCTGATAAAATTATTTATGAATTGTTATAAGATACAAATTGAAATGTGAACCTCTGATCCAGGGGTGGGATTCAATTTTTTTAACAACCAGTTCTGTGGGCGTTGCTAGGTGGGTGTGGCCATGTGACTGGGTGGGCATGGCTTCTTTTTCTGCCACCTGGGCATCAGGGAAGCCTCCTGGGGGGGGTGTCAATTTTGCTCTCAGAAGGCTTCCCTGGGACCCAGGAAGGCAAAAAACGGAGTGCGGGGTGGGGGGTGCACAGCACCCCGTGCTCTGTTTTTGGGCCCCCTAGGCCTCAGGAAGCCTTCGGTGGGGGGTGTTTTTGCTCCCAGAAGGATTTCCTGGGGCCCAGGAAGGCAAAAATGGAGCACAGGGGGCAGTTCTCCCCCACATGCCCCTTGTTGCCTCCTGGGCCTCAGGGAAGCCTCCTGGGTGAAGCAGTAAGACAGCAAGGGGGATCCCGGCACAGCTGATCATTGGAAAAGCTGATCATTGGGAGGGGGGGAAAAAAGAAATACCTTAAGGAGTGACTGGGCAGGGAGAACGCAGTCAGCGATGTTGGGCATGCACGCGATGTTGCGCATGCGCAATAATAACTGGGTGGCAGGCGGATAGGGCCAGCCAGGGGCACGATTTGCCGGTTCTCCGAACTGAGCAGAATCATAACAACCGGTTCTATAGAACCAGTCCGAACCATAAAATCCCAGCCCTGCTCTAATCATGTGTGAGTAATGTCAGTAAAATTATATTATCATCCTTGTATTATAATTAAATAATACTATATTTGGAAAACAAACTATGTCCACGCATAAAGCAAGGAGTGAAACTAGAAAAAAAAAAGAATTTTAGCTATTAACCCCAACCCATGCATTCCAAAGAAATGATCAAGACCTCTAAGCTCTTGGATTTTCAACAGTCATCTTTTCATTACTTCCCAAAGAGAATCAACAGGTGGCAATAAATGGTCACTCTAGATATAGTGTACTAAAAAACAACAGTAAAAACAAAAAAATAACAAAGCCATACTACTCTCAATCCTTTTATCAACAAGGTCGTCTTACCTGTCATAAATGGGGCCTTTGAAAGTTGGGTCATATTTATGTGGTGTCCCTAAAAAATGAGATTGTTGAGTTAGACAATTTATATAACTCAAGAATATGTAAACTGGGTATTATATTGCCATTATTCCAATAAGATAAATATCACTGAGCAAATTCTTTGTCAGGGTTCAATAATGGCATAACAATTCTCAGCTTAATTTGTAGAAATTCTCTACACAGAAGCACAGGAATGCAGAAAATATACCCAGGCAGGAGGCGTGGGATGAGAGAGTATGAAAAAGGATGGTGATAGTGAGGTACTGTAATAGAAAATCAGGATTTGAAGTATCACTGTGTATAAGTTTGTATATTTTTTCTATTTGATCATAGGATGTCATCTGTTCCAATATAACAAAAGGTTCCCATTCCTAACATGTTTATCCAAATCTCTGGAAAATTTCTACTAACTTTGTGCTGGTCTTGGGAGAGGGATAATCTTGATAGATTGTGTCTTCTATTTTTCTCCTTTGAAATATACTAACAGGAAGTGAAGGGCAAAGTTATGATCACTTTATTTAAAGTTTACAATATAAGAGTTTTTTTCTCAAAATTGCCTGCAAAAAAGCAAGTACAGAAGCATCATTTGTGCAATTTGAGCACAGGATTATTACTTTCCCCATCCCATGATTGATAAATACTGTAACTGAGGAACCTACACTTTAAGAGTTATACAAGTCATTGTATAACTTTAAAGCTGCCAAGATATAACCAGAACTCTAATCAATTTTAGTCTCCAGCATATTTTGACAAATTACCTGAAAATTGAAAAGTTTGAGTTCCCATATCTATAATTATTCTGTACGTTTTAGTAGAATCATAATACTAAAGATGAGAATTACTTCTGTTGCCAAAATGTGTACTTATTCATGTCCATTACAAACTTTTCCTTCTGTCATGCTGCTTTCTTTGCCTCTACAAAAAGCAATTTTGCCATTCTTCACCAACGATGCCTTTCAAAAGTGCTGAAATATAAACTGTAATCAACCCCAGACATTGCAATCAATAGGTCTCTTTCCTTCTTCATTTCAAATCCATTTTTTCCTGTATATTTCATTTATCCATGCTCAAAGTCTGATTTCCAGAGAATAGCAAGGAAAGATAAGAAGGACTTCATAAATGAACAAAGCAAAGAAATGGGAAAACAACAGAATGGCAAAGATTAGAGAAAACTGGAGATATCAAAGGAATGCTTTGTGCAAAGTTGTGCATGGACAAAAATTGTAGAGACTTGTGGGAAGCATCCCCCTCCCCAGAATAATCAAGTATTTTGGGAAATATTAAAAAATATTGTATTTCCCTAAAGAAGAAATGGAGAAATATGTTTTAGATTTAGAGGCAGAAAGCAGCCCCCAGTCTTTCTTAAAAGTCCACAGCAGATGCCACTTAAGGAGATTTATTGAAAGAGGAAGCCACATGGCTCCATTCATAAGCAAAGCAAATACTACAGGCAGAAATCCATTGAAGACAGGATATTTCCTTGCAGCAAAGTTTGACAGCTAACAAAAACAGAATTGTAGGATAAGGATAAGGACAAGCAGCCCCTCACCCAAGATCCAACACTGGACAAAAGTCATTAGCCACAATAGGAATTGCCTTTTTGAAACACAAAGCCCATATTGCACAAATCCCAAACTTCGAAGTTACAGAAACTATAAAGATCCATCCACTCATTCAGCCAGTTGGTCAGCTGTCCCAGAATCACATCTGGTTGGTGGTCCTGCTTCATCAATAAACTTTCTTTCCAATCAGCCTCCATGTTGCGTCTTTCTCCCAGGTTGGAACTGAACTAGATGAATTTTCCTTCCAACAGACTTAATAGGAGCAGAAGAGATTAAGATGATATGGCAAGCATACACAGAAGAACTATACCAAAAAGGTCTTAATGTCCCTAATAACTACAATGGTGAGATTGCTGAGTTCAAGCCAGACATCCTGGAGTGTGAAGTCAAGTAGGCCTTAGGAAGCATTACCAACAACAAAGCAATCGGAGGTGACCATATTCCAACTGACCTATTTAAAATGCTAAAAGATGATGCTATTAAAGTGCTGCACTCAAAATGCCAGCAAATTTGGACAACTCAACAATGGTCAAAGAACTGGAAAATGTCAGTTTATGTTCCAATCCCAAAGAAGGGCAATGCCAAAGAATGTTCAAATTACCGTACAATTGAATTAATTTCACATCCTAGCAAGGTTATTCTCAAAATCCTACAAGCTAGGCTTTAGCAATATGTAAACCAAGAACTACAAGCTGGGTTTTAAAGAGGCAGAGGAACTAGAGATTAAATTGCCAACATTTGTGGGATTATGGAGAAAGCAAGGGAACTCTAGAAAACATCTACTTCTGCTTCATTGACTATCCTAAAGACTTTGATTGTGTAGATTACAACAAACTGGCAAGTTCTTAAAGAGATGGGACTTCCAGACTACTCTACCTGTCTTCCGAGAAACTGCATGCACGCCAAGGAGCAACAATTAGAACTGAACATTCAACAATTAGAACTGAACATTTAACAACATATTGGTTCAAAATAGGGTTAGGAGCGCAACAGGGCCGTATATTGTTGTCCTGCTTATTTAACTTTTAGGCTGAGTACATCATACAAAATGCTGAACTGGATAAATCACAAACTGGAATTAAGATTGCCAGGAGAATCATCAATAACCTCAGAAGATAGCACCATAATGACAGAAAGTGAAGGGGAGCTTAAAGAGCCTATTGATGAGGGTTTCAACCAAATGCCTAGAGAAATGCCTAGAGAAAATAAACCAAACATCGCTTCAATATTTGGTAAAACAAAAAGCTCTTTTTTATTCCTTCCTCCGCAAGGGCTAAAAGAAAATAGTTAAGCAAATAAAGTCGGCTCTAATCCAAGTTTCACGGAACCCGACATTTATAATGATTTCCCCTTATTACCCCCTATTACTCCTGATTACCCTTATTACCGATGATTACCCTTACTACTCATGATTACTCATCGTAATGCAATCACATCTATCATGTTTACTTCGCATATTTGAACCAAACAGCGTTTTCAATACACCGCACGTGTTTATTATACAAAGTCTTTGCTGATGGAGGGAATCACCATTCTTCGGGTCGACTGGGCTTCGTTTCAAACGTGTGTATTGCGTAGTTGTGACAGGCATCCCCCTCTACCAGGAACCAGTCTATAAATCACAACTTATTTTTCTACTTGTGGTCCAGGTTTCTCTGGATATTTTACATGAAATTACCTTATCAGTCTGTTTGCACATATATCTGATACTTTCACCCAGATTGCCTCTGTCTCAGGGTACCCCTTCCATCTCACTAAATATTGCAACACTTTTCTATGTATCCGGGAATCTAGGATTTTGTCAATTTCAGCATGTGTAGAATTTCTAGCTATTACAGATTCTTCAAGTTGAGGTAAATTAATGCGTTCTACAGGCTTCAATAAACTAGCATGAAACATAGGATGTATTTGGTGTAATCGTGGTGGTAGTTTAAGTTTTACAGTTACTGGGTTTATCACTTTTGTAATTTGGAAAGGTCCAATATATTTTGGTCCTAATTTCCTACTATTTAAGTGTAGTTTTATAAATTTAGTTGATAAATAAATATAATATCCTGGTATGAATGTTTTATGCTCTTTTCTTGTTGTTTGTATTCTAGTGCTGTTTTATTGAGAGTCTCTTTTACTTTATCCCAACTATCCTGTACTTTTTTCGATCGCATTTTGACACTTATAGGATGTTGATCATCACACTGTAAATCAGGGATTGGAACAAATTCTATCCCATTTACTATTTGGAATGGGCTATAGCCTGTGCTTTCATGTGTGGCATTGTTATATGCTACTTCAACAAATGGAAGTAAATCAGCCCATTCTCGCTGTTGATAAGAGATGTATGATCTCAAATATCTCTCAATCATTGCATTAGTCTTTCAGCAGCACCATTAGTGCTAGGATGGTATGCAAAGCTAAGACCTTGAGAGGATCCTAAAAGACGTACAAACGCTCTCCAAAATCGTCCCGTGAATTGCACACCCCTATCTGAAATTATTCTCCTGGGTGTGCCATGCAGTCGATATACATGTTTAATAAATAGGTTTGCTAACTTTGTTGCCGAAGGTAATCCTTTACATGGTATGAAGTGAACTTGTTTTGAAAACAAGTTTATGATAGTCCAGATAACCATTACTGCTGGGCAATTCTACAATAAAGTCCATGGCTATGTCTTGCCATGGCCAGTTGGGATCTGATACAGTTTGTAATAGCCCTAAAGGTTTTCCTACCCATGGTTTCGCAGTAGCGCAAACATGGCATTCTTTAATGTATTGTTCAATTTCTGATCTCATATGTGGCCACCAGAACTGCCGCCTTACCAAATGTAGTGTTTTCAAAAATCCAAAGTGTCCAGCCTGCCTAACATCATGACATTGGGATAATCTTTTTTCTATAGCTCGATGGAACATATATTTTATCCCCTCTCCAATACAACCCATCTTTATATAAGCGGTCAGTGCTATTGGTTTTTATCCATACATCCATTCTTGTAGCCTCTTGTAATTCCACAGAGATCATAGGTTGAATAACTTCGTCTCTACATGCATTGTATTGAGGTAGTCGAGATAGTGCAGAAAACCAAATTTAAGTTACCTACGCACATTTGGAGCTCCAGCATGGGTGCATATTCCCTCACAAGTAAGACTGAAAGGGCAACACAGAACTAATAAATTATTTTTTGTAGGTTACGAGGCCAACTATAGATATTTTAGATTCTGGGATCAAGGCACAGCTCATGTTTATTGTAGTGCTAGTGCTAAATTTCTTGAGCACGTTGGGTGGAATAAACTGGAACAGGAATCCAGAAATGATATTATTACTGACACCTAAATAGTCCCTAAAGATGAAATAAGTAAACCACGAATAGCCATTAAAGAGGAAGAACAGGCACAGGAGGAGGGAGAAGAACAGGAGCAGGTGGAAAAGGAAAGTCCACCAGTAAGCCCTGTATTACCAAGACGTTCAACCCGTGTAACACGACCACCTGATAGATATCAGGCTAGTGTTGTAAGCCAAGTGAATACAGTTCCAAATAACTATAATGAACTAAAACTGTATCCTGCTAAGGATCAGGCTGCTTGGCAGGAAGCAATGGATAAGGAACTGGAATCATTAAAAAAGTTGGAGGTATACAAAAATGTTAAATCTGGTAAACATGCCATAGGATGTAAATGGGTTTATAAACTTAAGACTAGTGTAGATGGGACTGTTACCCATAAAGCCAGGTTAGTAGCACAAGGGTTCAATCAGACAGCAAACGACTATGATGAGGTGTTTGCACCAAGTCTGAAGGCTACTTCATTTCGAGCAGCATTAGTGTGGGCAGCTAAGAGGAATACATTGTAAATCATTTAGATGCAGAGATGGCATATCTGCATGCACCGTTGCAACACACTATATATTTGAAGAAATCTTTAGGTATAAAAGATGATAATACAACTGATTGCTGGAGATTGAAAAAGAGTCTTTATGGCTTGAAGCAATCAGGATATGAGTGGAACCAGTGTATAGTTAAAGAATTAACTAAGATAGGTTTTGTAGCTGGCATGGCTGATCCATGGTTGTTTAAAAAGGAAAGTAATGGTGTAGTGTCATTGTTGCTATTGTTTACTGATGACATAGCATTAATCACCAAAACTGAACAAGAAGCTACTAAAATAATATCACCGTTAGAGAAGAAATTTAAGATAAAAAGATTAGGTGAAATTAAACAATATCTTGGCTTAAAGATAGATAGAACTAGGGGAGGATACAAGATCTCACAGGCAGATAAAATTAACCAATTAGTAAAGAATTTTAAAATGGAACTTTGTAAGCCGGCTAAAACACCGATGAGCCAGTTTAGCCATAGTGATGTTCAAAGTCCTGTTTTTGATAAGAACATTTATCAGTCCTTGATCGGTAGTTTATCTTATCTCAGTAATTGGTCAAGGCCAGATATAGCATAGAGTGTTAACCAATTAACAAGGTTTAATTCTGAGCCAACTGAAAGGCACTGGCAAGCTGCTAAGCGTGTGTTAAGGTATCTGAAACAAACAATGCATTATGCATTGTATTTGGAGCCCAAAGATGAACTAAGTCTAACTGCATATACCAGTGCAACTTTTGCTACAGACATAAATACACGTAAATCTATGTCAGGTACTGTAGTATTATTGGGAAAAGTATTGATTGGATGGAGGTCTATTTGAGAGAAACATCTAAGTTTGTCAACAATGGAGGCTGAATTCTCATGTTTATCTTTATTATGTACAGATTTAATTTGTTATAAGCAACTATTAATTGATATGGGAATTGATGTAACAGATTCTATTGTTGTTTATGAAGACAACCGATCAGCAATACAGATGGCTTCAAATATTGCTGTTAAGACAAGATCAAAACACACAGATTTAAGATATTTAAATGTGAGACAATGTGTACAAAGTAAGATGATTAAGCTGGAATACTGTATGTCAGAAAATAACATTGCAGATCATTTTACAAAAGCCCAAGGCTCTGTAAAGCATAAGGCTTGCTGTGAGGATTATGGACTTAGAATGTAAGGTTGTATATATTGTCCTACCCAAAGGGGAGAATGTTAGGAATGTAAGTCACCTAACAGTTGGGTTGGAAAATATATAAACCACGATAGACATTTTAATACTGTCTCTTTAAGGGAATGCTAAAATTGTAATTGGGTGTGGTTCCTCAAACGGCCATAAGATGGAGCCAGAAACCTGGGTTGTTCTGTTCTG
This sequence comes from Notechis scutatus, assembly GCF_049901735.1. Taxonomy (NCBI): domain Eukaryota; kingdom Metazoa; phylum Chordata; class Lepidosauria; order Squamata; family Elapidae; genus Notechis; species Notechis scutatus. The sequence goes on along the minus strand of NC_142010.1, from coordinate 160,218,742 downwards.
TTGTTGCTGAGAGTGTTGCTGTTCCTATATTGATTGTTGCCGATCATAGTTCTTCTTGGATTTGATGCAAGTCTGTTACTGAACTGTTTATGATACTGTGTGGCTATCCTGCTTTAGCTATTTTGCCATAGAACAAATCTTGCCTAGCACGTACACCTCTCAGGGCAAATTCCACTGACAGGACTGAAACTGACAGGATTAACTCCAAAAGTCTGTGTCAGCTAAAAACTGTGTATTTGGTATTAAGACATGTTTACCTGAAAAGTATCAGTCATGAAGTTTGCTCCTTGTGTCACGTAGCTTGGTTTCAATGATTAACTCTGTAACTTCATTGTTTCCTGCAATCACCCCGCACCCCCCGTCTTTGAATCAGCACAATAAAAGAGGACAGCGCAAAGCAATCGGGGCCGCCGGGACAATTCCATCTGCCCCAGGCGCGATGTGTTTCCTCACCTAAAGAAACTATTTGTTTTGTGTCTTTTTCTTTGTGCTTTGGCACTCACCCTTGCGAGGGCTCCGCTAAATTATTTCTTGAAGGGAATTCAGCAACAGACTGGAAAATCGAATCAACGGACCGGTCGCTCGACGCGACAATACTGGACTTTGTTATTGGAGTATTCTTGGACTGAAAACTGACTGCTTTAACCGTGAATTACTTGGACTGTTTGTTGAACTTTGCTTAAACATTTATTGGAAGTAAAAACCTACATTTTACTATACAGTGTATCTGTGTGCTGGTTGTGTGTTATTCTTCACTACGTCTCCGTGTGCGCTCATTCTCCTAACGAGGAATTACCTCAACACACATGCTCCTCCATTGTTTTAGTATAAATTAAGATATCATCTAAGTATACTAAAACACCACTTCATTGATGAGTTGCATGAAGACAGCAGGTGCTCCTTGCAGCCCAAATGGCATAACGTTAAATTGGAAACAATTAACAATTAAGGGACAATTAAAAGTAGTTTTCCATTGATTCTCCTCTCGTATCCGAACTCGATAGTAAGCTTCACATAAATCCAATTTAGTGAAATAACGGCCAATTGCTAAAGTTGGTAACAAATCGTGGATTAGCGGTAACGGGGAGACATTGTCTACACAAATAGCGTTGAGGCCCCAGAAGTCAACACAAAGACATAATCCCCCATCCTTTTTCTCACAAAACAAAACAGAGGCAGCTATATGTGACTTCCTGGGTTGAATAAATCCACGCGCCAAATTCTTATCTATGTACTGTCTCATTTCCTCCATCTCTTTTGGAGTCATGGCATACATTCTTGGTTTTGGAAACTTTGCTCCAGGAATTAAATCAATTGCGCAATCAGTTGTTCTGTGTGGCGGTAATGTTTTACACTCTCTTTTGCTAAACACATCTGACAGGTCTTTATATACCTCAGGGTAAATTTTTTTCTCAGAATCATCTACAGCTGTTACAACTTCTCTATTATGCATGTATGGAGGGGACATAGGGCCAACTGCAATTCGTAACTTCCGAAAACCATCTTTCCACCATATCATGGGCTTCCATTTGTCTAACCATACTAGACCTAAAATTAGTGCCTCCTGCATCTCTGGTACTACAATAAATCATAAAGGCTCCCAATGACTCCCTATCTCTAGCTTGATAGGGGTTGTCATTACTGTAGCAGGATCCCCACCCAATAACGAACCATCTACTTGTTCAAAACGCACAGGTTTGGGCAGATCTTCCACTGATAACTGTAATTCATCAACCACTTCTCTACTAAACATCTAGTACACCCAGTGTTGATCAATGCACCATACTGACCCCTCAAATTTTCCTTTTAAATTCTCCAATACTACTGGTATAACAAATGGTCGTACGGGATTACTCACCAAATCATCCTCTTCCAGACTGTCCTCTCCGCTATCATATAGCCCCGAGACTACCCAGGGGATGGTTTACCATCAGGTATTTTCTTCTCACGTCTACTTGTCATTACTTCCGTATCCGTTTTTTGTGACACCCCTTGAGATCTCTCAGAATTACCTACCCCTTGTCTCATACTGTGTGTCGCCCCACTACCTTGTATATTACTACTTGTGGCTCCAGGAATGCGAGCCATCTGTTTTATCACATCAGTTTCTATAGATGGACACTCCATTGCCCTATGACCCAAACCTTGACATTGAAAACACCTCATCAGCCCTATTCCTCTACTATTACCTTTAGCTTTCTCTTCCAGCTTACCTTTTGCTGTTAACATTCCCATTTGTTGTCTTCTGGGACCGCCAAACATAGGACGGAACTCCCTTAGTCCCACATCCAATTCCACAACTGTTTTATACCACTCCCCCAGTTTCTGGGGAACCCCTCTATAAAGACAAGCCTGCCTCAATCCTTTATCTAACCCAGACCTAAATTCTCTCATCAATAGTCTTTCCAGCCAGGTGCATAACCTAGTTGCCAATTTTCAAAACTCTCTGACATACTCTACAGCAGGCCTCCCCTCCTGTTTTAATGACATTAAGGCTTCTTCATATTGATGTATCCTCGACCTATCTTCAAACTGAACTCAGAGTGCATCCAAAAATAAGCCAACATCAATCAATTCCTTCACATGCACACTGTGCAGCTCTGCCACCCAATCGGCAGCATCACCTGTTAACACTGTAGTTATAGCGATGATAATAGATCACTGAAAAGGGTAGCAATTTGAATATTTCTAGGTGGTTCACAACTTGGCTTAAAAATAATGCCAACCTGTCAGGGTTCCCATCAAATGAGGTGTTTATAGGCGGTGGACCCCAAACCATTCTTTGGGGCCAATATCCAGACATCCCTGACGGACCCCAGGATGAAACTGCTGGTCTACTGCCCACCTGCGCATCTCTGAATTCAGCCCTGGAACCTACCGGCTTAGAGGTTTTACTCCGAATTCCAGATACTCCTACTACATCTACTAATGACTCATCTACTTCCATAGCAAACACTCACCCCGACCGCCTATTCATATCCCTGCTATCTCTGGTGCTTGAACTGAAGAAAGATGTGTCTTCCGTCCTAAGTCCCCTCCCTGGACTGTCCCAAACATTCCGGAGAGTAGATTCACGAATGCTTAGTTCACCATACTTGACATGGAGCAATTCCAACGTACTAGCATTTAAACTGGTGGTAGAAGTACTCCACTCGTCTTCGTCAGCAATCTGTCTTTCTCTCCATTTTTCAAACGTCCCGGAGGGTAGCGGCATAGAAGTGAAAATAAAGCAAACGTCACTTCAATATTTGGCAAAACAAAAAGCTCTTTTTTATTCTTTCCTCCGCAAGGACTCCAAGAAAATAGTTAAGCAAATAAAATAAAGTCGGTTCTAATCCAAGTTTCACGGAACCTGGCATTTATTCCCCCTTATTACCCCCATTACCCGATTACCCTTATTACTGATGATTACCCTTACTACTCATGATTACTCATCGTAATGCAATCACATCATGGTTAATTTGCATATTTGAACCAAACAGCGTTTCCAATACACCGCACGTGTTTATTATACAAAGTCTTTGCTGATGGAGGGAATCACCATTCTTCGGGTTGACTGGGCTTCGTTTCAAATGCGTGTGTTGCGTAGTCGCAACAGAGGGTGAAAGAGGAGAGTGCAAAAGTTGGTTTGAAATTCAATATTAAAAAACAAAGATCATGGTATCTGGTCCCAGCATTTTCTGGGAAGAAAGGGAAGAAATGGAAGCAGTGACAGATTTTGTTTTCTTAAGCTCCAAGATCAGTGCAGACAAGTGGCCACACCATGAAATTAAAAGATGCTTGCAATTTGGGAGGAAAGCTATGGAAAACTTTTTAAGCATCTTAAAAAGTAGAGATAGTGGAGTATGGAGAAGTTGCAGGACTGAAAATAAATAAAGAAAAAACTAACATGCTAGTTAAAAATCTTACAGATAAGCAGAAAAATGAATTGACAAAGAAAATAGATCGTCAGATAGTTAAAGTGAAATATTTAGGAATTTACTTAGCAGCAAGATGTGCAACAATTAAAGATAATAACTATACAAAGTTAATGCAACATTTTAAGCTGGATTTGGAGAAATGGAAGAATCTGCAACTTTCAATGATAGGGAGAATAGCTGCAATAAAAATGAACATATTGCTGAAGTTACTTTTCTTATTCCAAACAATACCAATAAAAATAGAGAAAAAAATACTTTTTAGGAAATGAACAAAATAATTTTGAGATATATTTGGCAAGGGAAAAAAGCAAGAATAAGATATTACAGGAATCTAAAGGTAATGGGGATTTTGGGATTCTCCCAAAATGGAGATTGGGAGTTGTATTATCAGGTATCTGTACTTACATGAGTGAAAAAATGGATCAATTTGAGGCATAGAAGATTATTACTGGAGGATCATCAATTAGGGTGGCATGCCTTTTTGTGGTATGGAAGGAATAGAGCACATAGATATTTTCAAAAATATTACATGAGGAATGCTTTACTTTTAATATGGGAAGAAATTAAATCACAAAACTATAGGAAAATACCAGTCTGGCTTTCTACAATGGAAGCATTGATACATCCAAATGTTGTTAACTTGGAAAAAATTGTATCCTACAAAGACATTTTAAATGAGAAAGGGTAACTTAAAACCAGACAGAAATTACAAAACCAAGGGGTGGACCTAGCATGGTGGTCACATCTGCAAATACGAGATATGAGAAAGATGTGAAAACATGGGGTTTCTATAAAGAACCAACAATACTCAATAAGATATTATTAGGGACAGATGAAAAATTGATAAAAGGGGCATTGGTTCTTACCTGATATGCCTCTTCTCGTTGAGCTGTGAAGAGCATCCAGAGTGGGAGGTGCTCCAGTCTCTGCACTCACAGGCTGAGCTTGAATTGAGGAACGCTCCTCCTCCTCCACGTGACTCCACCGTAGCGTTCCCCAGTTTTGCGAAGACGAGAAGACAAAAAACCGTGTTCTCATCCTAACTACCCTAGTAGTTACAAGATTCCCCACCAGACGGTGAAATTAGGCTGGGGCTGGATGCTCTTTGCAGCTCGACGAGAAGAGACGTGTCAGGTAAGAACCAACGCCCCTTCTCCATAGAGCTGCTCCATAGAGCCCATCCAGAGTGGGACATACCAAAGCTTGGCCTGTCCTACGGGAGGGAATCCGTCTGGTTCGGAATCTCCTCTGGGTCCCTGAGGACTGTAGGACTCGTCTACCAAATGAAGCCTCCGCTGAAGCAAACACGTTGATCTTGTAATGCCTAATAAAGGGTGACGGGGATGCCCAGGTGGCCGCCCGGCAGATGTCTGTTATCGATGCCTGAGTGGCCCAAGCTGCCGAGGTAGCCGCACTTCTAGTGGAATGTGCTGTTATTCCACTGGGTACTGGCAAGGCTTATGATAGGTAGGACCTAGAGATTGCTGCTCTGATCCAACGGCCTATAGTTGACAGGGATACTTTGTAACCCAGTGTCTTGGGCTGGAATGAAAGGAATAAAGATTCTGACTTCCTAAAGAGCTGAGTGCCCTTAATGTAAATACGCAGCGCACGTCTCATGTCAAGGGTATGCCACTGTCTTTCCCTCTACCGCGAAGGTCTGGGACAAAGGTTAGGGAGAATGAGTTCCTGCGCTCTGTGGAAAGCTGAGTTGACTTTGGGCAGGAAGGTAGGGTCAGGTCGGAGAACCACCTGATCAGCGTGAAAAACGCAGAGGTCCTTTCTGACGGACAGGGCTGCGATTTCCGATATCTGACGGGCGGATGTGACGGCTACCAGGAACACTACCTTGAATGTTAGAAACTGGAGTGTTGTCTCCCTTAGGGGTTTGAAGGGGTGTTTGGTGAGTGAAATGAGGACTTTATTAAGGTCCCAGGTTGGGTACCGGTGTACGGTTGGAGGATGTAAGTTAGTGGCTCCTCTAAGGAAGGCCCGAATATGGGGGTGATGGGAAAGGGAGCCAATGTCGCCGCAAGAGATGACGGTTGTTAAGGCTGCGACTTGACGTTTCAATGTATTGGGGGATAACCCTTTATTCAGTCGCTCCTGAAGAAAGTCCAGAATTTGAGCGATAGGAGAGAGAGGGTTGATTTGGGATTTGTGGCACCATCTACAGAAAATGGTCCATGTAGCGTTATAGATTCGGGTGGTTGAGGGCCGTCTGGCAGCTAGAATGGTGTCGATGACCTGGTTAGAAAACTTTTCTCTCTTTAAACGGTCCCGCTCAACCTCCAGACAGTTAGTTGGAGCCATTGCGGATTTGGATGCAGAAGGGGCCCCTGAGATAGCGAGATCCTGTCCGGTGGGATCCTCCGGGGGGGCTACTGATAGGTTGCGGAGGTCCGCAAACCATGGTCATCTGGGCCAGTAGGGGGTCACCAGAAGCAGTTCCGCCTTCTCGAGGATCAACTTCTGGATGACTCTGGGGACTAGAGCTAGCGGGGGGAATGCGTACAGGAGTCCCGTGGGCCAGGGACAACGTAACACGTTGTGATTCTCCACCCCGTGAGATGGGTACTTTGAGAAGAATCTCGGGAGTTGAGCGTTGAGCGGGGATGCGAAAAGGTCCACGACCGGGTGTCCGAAGATTGAGGATGCCTCCCTGAACAGTGACGGATGGAGGTGCCATTCTGACTGGTTTATAGTGGCCCTGCTCAACCAGTCTGCTTGGATGTTTGAAACTCCCGAAATGTGTTCTGCCTTGAGAGATAGGAGGTTGGACTCCGCCCAGCGGCAGAGGCGCTCGGCCTCCCTCATTAGTCAAATGGATTGTGTGCCCCCCTGTCTGTTGATATGTGCTTTGGCTGTGATGTTGTCTGTTAGGATAAGGACATGACGTCCGCGTACCTGGGGGAGGAAGCTGCGTAGGGCCAGGTGTACAGCATGGAGTTGCAACCAATTTATACTGCACTGTTGTTCTGTCACCGACCATCTGCCCTGGGATGAGAGCGAGTGGACGTGAGCGCCCCATCCGGATAGGCTGGCGTCCGTGGTGAGGGTGAGCCTGGGGCTCCTTGAAGTAATGACCTTTGTTGATGGCCGGTTTGGTCCACCAGAGGAGGGACGTGAAGACCCTTGGAGGTACCCTGACCATGCATTTTGAGTTGCTTCTTCCGGATCGCTGGTATGGAAGCAGGAACCAGTGTAGGGATCTGGTGTGTAAACGGGCCCAGGGAACAATAGAAATGCATGAAACCATTTTTCCTAATAACTTTGACAAGTCTAATAGAGACACCTTTTTTGATCGCCTGATCTCTCTTACAGATTTTTGGATGCTAAGGAGTCTTTCCGAAGACAGGAAGACCATCCCTTGAACCGTATCAATCACTGCCCCCAGGTGGGTTATTCGGGTAGATGGAGATAGTTGACTTTTCTTCCAATTTATAAGGAAACCATGATCTTGGAGAGCGGTGAGGGTAATTCTGGTGTCCCTTTCTGCCTGACGTTTGGAGGGGGACAGGATGAAGATGTCACCCAGATAACAGTGGATACGGACAGGGAGGTTCCTGAGGTGGGCCACTAACGCCGTGAGGACCTTGGTAAAGGTCCTTGGGGCCAAGGCCAATCCAAAGGGAAGGGCCACATACTGAAAGTGGTGGTTATTATAACAAAATCTCAAGAATTTGTAATGGGAGTGCCGAATTGCGATTTGTAAATATGCTTCTGAAAGGTCTATGGAAGTGAGCCAGTCTCGTTGCCTGGTTCCCTGGAGAATGGATTGTAATGTATGCATTTTAAATTTGCGGTGGATGAGATAACGATTAAGTCTTTTTAGGTCTAATATGGCCCTCCACCCTCCTGAATGTTTGGGGACTACGAAGAGGTGAGAGTAGAAACCTCTCCCCCATTGCAAGGACGGGACGGGTTGGATAGCCTTTATGTCGATGAGATGCCGGATAGCGGAATCCATTAGATTACGCTTGGTGTGGTCTTTGGAAAGGGGGGATACCATGAAAAAGTCGGGGGGAGTGGACTGGAATTCAAGGGCGAGACCAAATCTGATGGTGTCTCTGACCCAGGCGTCAGAGGTAGAGGAGTCCCATTGTTGGGCGAAATGTTTGAGATGTCTGCCAATGGGAGGGGAGTGTTGAGGTCTATCTTGGGCACTGGAAGGGTCTGCTTCCTGGTCCCCGAAAGGGTCTTTTGTAACTGGCGCCCCTTCTGTTCCTGTCGCCCGAGTCGGATCGATCCTGGGGTTGGGCCGACCGAAAGGAAGGGGCTCTCTGGAACCTGGGAGAGAAAGGGGTCTGGAAGGAGGGTCGAAAGGACCCTCATCGAAAAGGCTGAGAGGTTCTGGGTTCTGACCTCCGAAAGAGAGAGGGGAGAAATTTTTTCTTACTTCGGCTTTCGACCAATAAGGGATCAAGGACCGGGCCGAATAATTTGTCCCCTGTAATGGGAGCTGAAGCCCGTTTGACTTTGTTCTTGACGTCCGCCTGCCAATGCTTGAGCCAGAGCAGATGACGGGCTGTCACATGGGATGAGATAGCCCTGGTAGAGAACTTAACGTAAGTGGCATCGGCTGAGAATTCTGCTGCGGCCGTAAGCTTAGCGATGTCCTGATGCGCCCTGGTGTTGGATGAAGGGACATGCTGTTTTAATTGGCGGAGCCACTGGATCGAGGACCTGGTGAAAAAGGATGCGGCCGTAGCCGATCAAATGGCCCAAGCATCAGATTGGTGGGCCCGGCGCAAGGCCAGCTCGGCCCGCTTGTCTTCAGGTTTCAGGGCCTCCAGGGCGTCGCTTGGGGTTGAGGAGGACGCTAAGCCTACTATGGACTCGTCGACCTCGGAGGTATTTAGTAGGTTAGAGAATTCTGGGTCGAGGTTGAAATATCTCTTATCCTGGCTGGACGGGGCGGGAGGCGCCTCTGTTGAGGCCAGCTGTTTTGATACTAGGTCAGATAAGATAGGTGGAGTTGGAATGACTTCGGCCTCCACTACGGGTTGTTTAAATATGGAGTCATCCTGGCCCTCCGAGAGTGGAGGCGGGGGGTCAGAGGGTGACTGCGTACTCAGGCCTGAGATGTTTTTGGCCTTGAATAATAGTGACTTATAGAGGTGAGGTTTGAATAAGCCCACAAAGGCGGGCTGATCAGGGGTGAGACCCTTGTCCTCGGACATCTCTCCTTCCATTGGCTCCGCCTCTGAGAGGGGCTCGCTGTAATGTGTGGACCCTAGATCGAGATCTTCATCTTCCCTGAATTGATCCAGACCCCCTTCCTCCTCCTCCTCCTCCTCCCTTTCTGTAAGAGGGATGTCCCTCTGCGAGAGTACCTGACCAAGGGGAAGTTCCGATCTGGGCAGGGATCTGCCAGATAGAGATTCGAGTTCAGGGGCCATCGGGTGGAGGCCGGGCCTGGTTATCTGCTGGAGACCTTCCGCGATTCCTTGGCGGATAGCCAGCTTCATCCAGGATCTTATTTGTTCTGGAACCTCGACTATGGATGGCTCCTCTTGGCGTAGGCCAGTGGCTGTAGGGGTAAACGTAGCCTCGGGTGCCCGTCTAGCTGATGTTCCAGTAGCCTGAGGACTCTGAGAGGGCGAGCTGCGCCTGGATAAGGAGGAATGGTCTGGAAGGGGGGGGTTGAGTAGAGGTAGAGGGAGTGGATGGTGGGACAACCAGAGGCACTGGGCGTGACCCCCTGGTTCGTCTGTCAATCTCCTTTTCTAATGCCTTATGGCGTCTTAGGACGTGCCTCTGAGAGGCTTTGGATGTTTCCTTAGCCTGCCTGCGCAAATGGTGGGTTTTAGATTTGGCCTTCAAAGAAGGTCCTCTGGAAGAATTGTCCTCTGCCATTTTAAAGGTAATTGCCAGATGTAAGGATTAGAATGAGGCGGTTGGCTCGCCTAGGGATTCGACCTGCAACAAGGCCAGGTGTCCTAATAGTTGTTCCACACACCCCTTTTGGAATTGTTGTTGTTATTATTATTATTATTATTATTTAAATATTATATATATATATATATATATATATATATATATATATATATATGTATGTATGTATGTATGTATGTATGTATGTATGTATGTATGTATATGTATATGTATATGCATATGCATATGCATATGTATATGTATATGTATGTATATAAGGCAATATGAACTGTGAGGTACGGCTGGGTACTGCTCCAAAAAACAAAAAAAGGGGAAATTTTGGGTAAGTAAAGGAAAAAGACTAGTGCAATAAAGAAAAATAATTTTGTCCAATTAGCCAAATGAACGCCTGAGGCCTAGAAAAGGAGATAGGGCCTCCAGCAGCTGTCCTCCCAGGCGGAACTGGGAGGGTTGTGGTTCTGCTGCTACTTCGCCTGCTGAGTGGGCTGCGGGATAGCCAACAATAAACAATGCAAAAGGAGATTGGGCTCAGTTGCCTCGAAAAAATCAAATTAGAGGAAGGTAGCTCTAAGCAGGCCTACGGGTCCTGCCTTCAGAGAACTAAGATCGCACCGCAGCAAGAAACAAAATGGCGCCCGGCCACGAGGCGATGCCCAAAATGGCGGCCGCCTGCCGACGCGAGGGTTCGGAGGCTCTCAGCGGTGGAAAAAAACCTCCCCAGGTTCAAGCCAGAGCTTGAAGGCACAGGGGGGCAGGAAGGGAGAGAATAAATCTTCCTTAGTAAAGCGGCGTTCGTTGGGGGGACAACAGAGCGGTTAAAATCGAAAGTAATCAAGCCGCTAGCAATGAAAACGAGGGAAAGAGAAGCGGCGGAGAAAAGCGGCAGGGAAAAAAACTTTGGGTTTGGTTTGGGGGGGGCAGCGCGAGAGCACTGCTATTCCTCCCGTTTGCCCCCCTCTGGGGCAAAAAAACACTCCTGGGGGGGATGGCAAATCAAAGGAACCAGTTGCGCAGGGGTTAAGGGAAGAGACAATCAAACCTGAGTGAACGAAAGAAATCCAATAGAAAAGTCCTGAGTCGGCCAAGGAGCTCGATAGCAAACTGCCTGTCTCGCACAAGGCTGAGCTAAAACTGGGGAACGCTACGGTGGAGTCACGTGGAGGAGGAGGAGCGTTCCTCAATTCAAGCTCAGCCTGTGAGTGCAGAGACTGGAGCTCCTCCCACTCTGGATGCTCTGAGCAGCTCTATGGAGAAAAAACTATATAGTTATCTTACTAAACTTTAAAATTGAAGATGAACAGGTAAAAGAAACAATGATAGTATGGGCAATTTTTTTTGGCTATACTATAAGGTAAAGGTAAAGGTAAAAGTTCCCCTCACACATACATTCTAATCATTTCTGGCTCTTCTGCTCATCTCCATTACAAAGCTGAAGAGCCAGTGCTGTCTGAAGACAGCTCCGTGGTCATGTGGCCGGCATGACTAAATGCTGAAGGTACACGGAATGATGTTACCTTCCCACCAAAGTGGTCCCTATTTTTCTACTTGCATTCTTACATGCTTGTTAGGGATATACACCCTAGCAGAACCTGCACGGCAGTCAGGCAAGCAGGCAAATATGTGAGATAAACGTTTTTGTAGCTTACACCAGTAAAACAGATACACTGTGCTAGTTAAATAGTTTATTCCAGTAATAGTTTTAGCATAGTCAAACAGTCCATACATCATTCACTAGTTCAGTCCGTCCGGGGATTATTCAGTTGCAAAGTCCAGTGTCGAAAAAGAGGTCAGTAAACTTATAAATATCAGTCCAGTAATATATCTCCTCGCAGTAAAGATATGAAGAAGTCAAACCTCCTTTCTTCCTTCAGCAACAGCAGAGAACACGCAGTTATCAAACCATCAATCCATCATCGTCTGCAAGCAATCCAGTAAGCCAGCAATCAATCAAGTTATCTTGCTCCCTCTTATGGCGATTTTATAACCGCACCCAAAATTACATGCTTTGCAGTTTAAAGTGACACACACTTAAATTCACCATCATAGTTTATATATATTATTTTACCCAAACTACGTTAGGTAATCTTGTTATTCCTAACATACTCCCCTTTTGGGTAATATAATAATATATATATCTATTTACAACCTTAAACCATAGTTATCACAACTTTCTTTATGTTTGACTGAACCTTGGGCTTTTGTAAATTGATCGGCAATATTTTCTTCAGTCATACAATATTCCAATCTTATTAAACCATTTTTTACAGATTGTCTTACATTCAGATATCTAAGATCTGTATGCTTAGATCTCGTTTTCACAGCAATATTTGTAACCAACCGTATGGCTGCTTGATTGTCCTCATAAACTACAATGGAATCATTAACAGTTATTCCCATATCCAATAACAGCTGTTTATACAGAATTAAATCAGTACATAATAAAGATAGACATGAAAATTCTGCTTCCATTGTGGACATACTTATGTGTTGCTGTCTAATTGACCTCCAACCAATCAGTGCTTTTCCTAACAGTATAGCCCAGTGGTCGGGGAACAGGGGTAAATTACCCCAAATGGGGTAAAACTGAAAATCCTGGGGGTAATGAGGACGGTCGCGCTGGCGCGACCGTTCTCATTACCCCCAGGCATTTTATTTCCGACATTCTGTTCGCCCTTCGGTGAACGGGCGGGGCGGGGCGGGGGTGAACGGGCGCTTCGGAGGATCCGAAACCACCAGAAACGAAGGCAGGCAGGCAGAACGGAGCACTGGATTGAACCGCGGATTGAACCGCGGGCGGCGGGGCGGGGCGGGGTGAACGGGCGCTTCGGAGAAGCTGCGCTCCGAAACTACCAGAAATGAAGGCAGGCAGGCAGAACGGAGGATTGAACCGTGGGCGGCGGGGTGGGGGTGAACGGGCGCTTTGGGGAAGCTGCGCCGACAGGAAAAGCCACCCTGCCGGCTTCTTTGAAGCAGTTTCTTCCTGGGCTGGTGAGAAGTGAGAGAGTGACTGAGAGAGGAACGAGGCAGACACCTGAGGGATGGGGCTGAGGGAGGGAGGGAGACACCTGAGGGATGGGGCTGAGGGAGGGAGGGAGACACCTGAGGGATGGGGCTGAGGGAGGGAGGTAGACACCTGAGGGATGGGGCTGAGGGAGGGAGGGAGACACCTGAGGGATGGGGCTGAGGGAGGGAGGGAGACACCTGAGGGATGGGGCTGAGGGAGGGAGGGAGACACCTGAGGGATGGGGCTGAGGGAGGGAGGGAGACACCTGAGGGATGGGGCTGAGGGAGGGAGACACCTGAGGGATGAGGCTGAGGGAGGGAGGGAGACACCTGAGGGATGGGGCTGATGAAGGCAGGGCCGAGAGGCGAGGCTTCTCAGCCGTCCTGCAGGGACTATCTGTCGCTCAGGGTTGCAATGAGGAGGCATTGGCGCTCCCTAAACTTGGTGGCTTGCTGGCAGACATTTTATTACAGGTAACAACATCAGATGTTACCTAGTCAGATAATGAAACGTCTGCAAGCAAACCACCAAACTCGGACTCTTTCTCCCCCGGTCCTTGAAAAAGTGTTTCTGAGTGAAACTGGTCCCTGGCACAAAAAGGTTGGGGACCTTTTGAATTTTGAATTCAAATAGTGTATGATTTCCTTCCTTTCAAATCAAGGGGGTAACGTCAGCGTTTATAAATTTTTGGGGAAGTTGATTTCCTAGTGTTTATGTCTGTTGCAAAACTTGCATCAACATATGCACTTAAAATCAGATCATCTTTTGGCTCTAAATACAATGCATAGTGCATTGTCCTTTTAAGATATCTTAAGATACGTTTTGTCGCTTGCCAGTGTTGTTCAGTGGGTTCAGTGTTGAATCTTGCCAATTGATTAACACCATAGGCAATATCTGGCCTTGACCAATTACTAATGTACGATAAATGACCAATTAGTGATTGATAAATAGTCTTATCGAATTTTGGACTTTGAGCATCAGTGTGGCCAAATTCCTGACTCATTGGAGTTTTACCCGGTTTACATTCCATCTTATATGTTTTTAGTAATTGATAAATCTTATCCTCTTGAGATATCTTATAGCCACCTTTGGTTTTATTTATTGTCAATCCTAGATACTGTTTTATCTCTCCTAATTGCTTTAATTTTATCCTCTTACCTAACAATGATATTATTTCAGTAGCTTCATTATTAGTTTTTTTAATTAAGGCAATATCATCTGTAAACAACAATAATAATGACACTATTCCATTTTTCTCTCTCTTAAATACACATGGATCAGCTAAACCTGCTTTAAACCCTATATTGTTTAACTCCTTAACAATATATTGGTTCCATTCGTAACCAGATTGTTTTAATCCATAGAGACTCTTTTTAAGCTTCCAACAGTCACTATTTGTTTTATCATCCTTAATTCCTACAGGTTTCTTTAGGTATATAGTGTGCTGCAATGGTGCATGCAGATAGGCAGTTTCTACATCTAAGTGATTTATAATATAATTCTTCTTAGCTGCCCACACTAAAGCTGCTCTCAAGTTTGTTGCTTTTAGACTCGGTGCAAATACTTCATCATAATCACATGCAGTTTGATTAAATCCTTGAGCTACCAACCTAGCCTTATGGGTAACAGTCCCATTTTTACCTGTTTTTAATTTAAATATCCATTTACAGCCAATGGACTTTTCACCTGGAGGTAATTTAACATTTTCATAAACTTCCATTTGTTTCAATGAATTAAATTCTTTCTCCATTGCTCTATGCCAATTTTCTTGTTCTTTGCTGGATACATTCTCAGTTCTTCAACAGTAGTTGGAACTTTACTAACTTGGCAAACTACACTTGCTTGATACCTGTCAGGTGGTCTGGTTTCATGTGTTGATCGTCTAGGTCAGGGGTCCCCAACCACCAGGCCGCGGACCGGTACCGGGCCGTGGAGCACTCTCTACCGGGCCGCAAAGAATTTTTTTTTAAAAAAAAATGGCGGCTTTCTTCACCTTTGGTGAATGCTGCTGGGATCGGGGATCAAGGACACAAATGAAAGAAGGGGAGGGAGGAAGCAACCGAAGCCTGTCCTTCTCTCTGGGTCAGCTCTCTCAGTCGCTCTCTCGCTCCTCCACCAGCCCAGGAAGAAACTGCTTCAAAGAAGCGGGGGGGGGCTTTTCCTGTCGCCGCAGCGCCTCCGAAGCGCCCGTTTCTCCCCCACCCCCACCCCGTCCGCCCGCCCGCCCGCCCGCGGGGGTTCAACCCAGTGCTCCGTTCTGCCTGCCTGCCTGCCTGCCTTCGTTAATGGTTGAATCGGAACAGCTTCGGCTGAGTAAAAGAGGCGAATAGTTATTATTCTCAGCCGAAGCTGCTCCCAAACAACCAGAAACTAAGGCAGGCAGGCAGGCAGGCAGGCAGAACGGGACACTGTGGATTAGTGCGCGCGCTGCGTGGGGGTGGGGGTGAAACGGGCGCTTCAGAATAGCTGCGGCGACAGGAAAAGCCCCCCCCCGTTTCTTTGAAGCAGTTTCTTCCTGGGCTGGTGGAGCAGCGAGAGAGCGAAGCCTCCTTCTCTTCTCCCCCCCCCCGTCCTTGCAAAAATTTTCTGCTTGAAACCGGTCCCTGGTACAAAAAAGGTTGGGGACCACTGGTCTAGGTATGACAGGGCTTACAGGTGGACTTTCATGTACTACCTGTTCCTGGTTATCTATTTCTTCCTGTTCACCTATTTCTTCCTGTTCTGGTCCTATGTGCTCTTCCTGTACTTCCTCTTTAATTGTACTCTTCTTATTACTGATATGTGATTTTGGTCTTTTGTAGGGTTCTATGATTACATCCTTACTTGAATCTTGTTCCAGTTTTTCCCATCCTACATGTTCAAGGAATTGTGCACTAGCACTACAGTAAACGCTAGATGTACCTTTTCCCCAGAATCTGTATGATTTGTGATTAGATTCATAACCTACAAAGAATAACTTTTTAGCCCTATGCTGCCCCTTATGTCTCAGTTGTGTAGGAATATGCACCCATGCTGGTGCTCCAAATGTGTGCATGTAGCTTAGGTCAGGTTTTTTACCATGCCACCATGTGAATGGTAATTCACCTGTTGTTGAGTTAACATTATTCAATATATGATTACCACACATTATTGCTTCTCCCCACAAAGTTTCAGGTAATCCTGAATCCGACAACATAGTACGAGCCATTGCCTGTATTGTTTGGCCTTGTCTTTCTATAAAGGAATTATGTTGTGGCCAATATGGTGCAGACTTTTTATGTTCAACACCTGCCATCTTCAATCTATTTTGGAATTTATTATTTATAAATTCCGTACCATTATCAGTTACAAGAGTTACTAGTTTCCTTTTAGTTTTTCTTTCTGCAAACTTCAACCAATTAAAGAAATTCTGATGTGTTTCCGTTTTACTCTTCATTAAATAACAGAAACCATATCTAGAATAATGATCCATTATGCTTAATATATAACGAGCACCTCCCACACTTGGTTTTTTAGGACCTATAATATCAGCAAATACGACCTCTAGAAGTTCCTTTGACTTAAATCCATTTATTCTATTTGCTGGTATTACCTTGCTTTTTTCTTGACTGCAAGCATTGCAGTGCAAATACTTACTGCAAGGCTTCAGTTTTATACCTTCAGACAGTTCAACCGTTTGCTTGAGCATTTTAAAATTTATATGCCCTAAACGTCTGTGTAACAAATGTATGCATTCATCATGAGGTTTAACATTATTATACACTGTGTTAACTACCTCTGATGGATTATCATTTAACACATATAATTCACCTTTTAAAGTTGCAGTCACTTTTTTACCTTCCTTTTCTATTATGCAGTTTTCTCCCCTAAAGGTAACTACATAACCTAGTTTAACCAAAACTCTAACCGAAAGCAAATGAAACTTAAGTTGTGGTACATATAACATTTTTACATTTTCTTTTATGCAAGAACAATGTGCAATACCTTCACCTTTTGCTTTCATTTTCCAGCCATTAGCTAACAATATCTGCTGTGAACTCGTGGACATCTTAACAAATCTTATCTTTCATTATGCAGTGCGATGCTCCACTATCTACAACCCATAAATTATTATTCACAGTTTCGTTGCTATACATGGCTAACTTTAAACATTTTTCATCCTTTTGATGCCTTTTAGCATTCTGGCTGGCATTGTGGCGTTTTCCTTTTTTGCAGAATCTAGCCAAATGTCCTTTTCCTCCACAATTAAAACATTTTCTAATTGTATAGGCTGTCGTAGATTCTTTATCTTCTTGTGGTTCCCTTCTGAGTTGATCCCTTTCAAGCCTTCTCCTGGCTTCTTCAATTAATCTGCCAGTAATGTCAGTTAATGTGAGGTTATCTTTTGGCAATACTTCCAGTGAAGTTACATAGTCATCATAGCTCTCATCTAACAAAGACAAAATTATATAAACCTGATGCAGTTCTGTGAAGATAAGTTCTTTTTCATGCAGTTCCTGAAAAATTCTCTTCATAGTGTTTAAATGAGTCAACATGTCTCCATTCTTTTGAAGATGTGTTCTGAACAGTTTCCGTGTAAGATTTATATGTGCTCCTACACTGTCTCGAACATAAATCTTCTTTAAATTCTCCCAACATTTCGCAGCTGTTTCTTCTCCACGAATATGGACAAGCTGCTGGTCACAGAGTGTCAGTCCTATTATACAGAGAGCTTGCTCATTCTTCAGTTTATATTCTTGTATTTTCTGGGCATCATCCTCATCTTCCGGATCCCAAGCATCTACCTCTGGTGGGTTTTGAATTATACTCCACAAACCTTCTCTGCGTAGAAGTAGGCTGCATTTCATAGACCATGAAACATAGTTTGTTCCATCCAGTTTGGATATTAGAGACAAACTTGGTAAATTGACTTGTGCCATCTTCTTCTGGATATTAAACTATAATTAATAAAACACAGCTGTCTGTTTACAGTATTGTGTAACTACACAAACTCTCACTTTATATAAGCCTGTTATATCCTGGTTAGTCTGACTGTGCAGCTGGGCCCATAACCAGTGTTAGGGATATACACCCTAGCAGAATCTGCACGGCAGACAGGCAGGCAGGCAAATATGTGAGATAAACGTTTTTGTAGCTTACTCAGTAAAACAGATACACTGTGCTAGTTAAATAGTTTATTCCAGTAATAGTTTTAGCATAGTCAAACAGTCCATATATCATTCACTAGTTCAGTCCGTCCGGGGATTATTCAGTTGCAAAGTCCAGTGTCGAAAAAGAGGTCAGTAAACTTATAAATATCAGTCCAGTAATATATCTCCTCGCAGTAGAGATATGAAGAAGTCAAACCTCCTTTCTTCCTTCAGCAACAGCAGAGAACACGCAGTTATCAAACCATCAATCCATCATCGTCTGCAAGCAATCCAGTAAGCCAGCAATCAATCAAGTTCTCTTGCTCCCTCTTATGGCGATTTTACAACCGCACCCAAAATTACATGCTTTGCAGTTTAAAGTGACACACACTTAAATTCACTATCATAGTTTATATATATTATTTTACCCAAACTACGTTAGGTAACCTTGTTATTCCTAACAATGCTTTCAAACTGCTCGCTTGGCAGAAGGGCTATACTATAGAACTAGACAAATGGCAAGAACTTTGGGATAGAAATTACAAACTGACAATGACTACTGCATATAAGGAAAATCTTTATAAAATGTTTTACAGGCGGTATCTGCCACTGGCAAGATTAGCAAAAATGTTTAAAAATATGTCCACCAAATGTTGGAAATGTAACCAGATCCCAGATACTTATTATCATATGTGGTGGACATGTGTGAAAGCAAGAAAATATTGCATAAAAATACACACATGGTTGGAAAAGATGATTAAGCAGCATATAGATTTAAAGCAACAAATATTTTTGTTAGGTATAATCAGGGGTGGGATTCTACTGGTTCATGCCGGTTCGTGAGAACCAGATGTTAATTGTACATCCAGTTCAGCAAACTGGTAATTCCGAAGCCCAGCTTTTCTCCCTTCCCCTCTTCTCTCTCTCTCTCTCTCTCTCTCTCACACACACACACACACACACACACACACACAGAGGTCCATGGTAAAATTGTCTTCCATGAAACCAGTTCCTGGTTCCAGAAAGGTTGGGGACCTCTGAATTAGACCATGCAGGAGAGCCCTTTTAAGGATTATGTATTAATAGAAAAGTAACTAACTTAGCTCTGATCCTAAACCAGGGGTCCCCAAACTTGGCAACTTTTAAGACTTGGCTGAGGATTTCTGGGAGTTGAAGTCCACAAGTTTTAAAAGTTGCCAAGTTTGAAGACCTCTGTCCTAAAACGGTAAAGCTGCTGCATATAAAAAACAGAGGACTCTGATCAACTATCACAGCTGCATTTTGGATCTGAGTGGAGGTCCTGGGAAAGGTGTCAGAATAACACTTAGAAGGGACCTTATACCATTTCAGAGAAATGGCTGTCCAGTCTTTTCTTAAAAACCTCGTGTTGGAGCACCCAGAACTTCTGGAGACAAGCAGGTCCACTGGTTAATTGTTCTCATGGTCAGGAAATTTCTTTTTAGTTTTAGGTTGCTTCTCTCTTTGTTCAGTTTCCATCCATTGCTTCTTGTTTTGCCTTCTGCTTCTTTGGAAAATACATTGCCCCCCCTTCTTTCTGGCAGCCCCTTAAAAGCCTGTTGCCTATCACCCTCCTGGGCAAAGCATGTGAGCCATTTCCTCCTTTCAGTGATTCATGTAAGTACTGTATATCTATAGCACATAGATAATAAAGTAAAAAAAGGTGAACAACATTTTTATAGAACTATAGATAATTTGAGGCTGGGTATGACAACGAATGGCTGGGAGGGGAGGGGCCAGGTGAGGCACCCCTTGACCTGACATTGAGTTGGTCATGCCCAGCCAGTCATGTGACCACCAAGCCACACCCACAAATTAAGCCACGCCCACAGAACCGGTTGTTAAGAAATTTGAATCCCACCCTGGGTATAATACCAGAAAGCGGACTATATATTTAATGCTACATATATTGACAGCAGTGAGAATTGTATTTGCACAATATTGAAAAAATGAGAACACCCCACCAGATGAAGACATAATTTGGAAAATATTGGATCGTACAGAGATGGATAGACTGACATTAAAAATAAAACATAAAAGAGATACAGAGTATTATTCAATGTGGAACAGGTTCTATCAATGGCTAGAGATAAGAGGTAGGAGTTAGATGAAGAAAGATCACATATGTATGTAAAATATAAATGTTGTCTATAACATAAGTATGCTAGTATAATTAATTATTATAAATAAGCTAATATAACTATATTGTTATAATTATGTGTATTATTATTATCACTATCAGCATATCTGTTATTTTTCTCTTTTTTTGGTAAAATGAAATGCCTAGATAATGCACTGCTTTCAAAATATTCATATATAAATAAAAAACTTTTTTTTAAAAAAAAAAAAAGTAGAGGTATCAACTTGCCGAGAAAGGTCTAGGTAATCAAAGCTATGGTTTTCCAAGTAGTAATATATGGTTGTGAGTGTTGGAGAATGAGGAAGACTGAATGCCGAAGAATTTATGCTTTTGAAATATCTTGTTAGAGAAGACTCTTGAGAGTCCTTGGACTGCAGGGAGATCAAATCAGTCAATTCTAAAGGATATCAAACCTGACTGTTCTTGGAAGGGCAGATGCTGAAGCTGAAATACTTTGGCCACCAAATGAGAAGTGGACTCATTGGAAAAGACCCTGGTGTTGGGAAAGATTGAAAACAAAAGGAGACAGGAGTAGCAAAGGATGAGGTAGTTAGTGTATGGATGCAATAGCAGTGGTGGGATTCAATTTTTTTTTACTACCGGTTCTGTGGGCATGGCTTGGTGGGCATACCATCTCCAGTCAGAGGTGGTATTTGCCAGTTCTCCGAACTACTCAAACTTTCTGCTACCGGTTCTCCACAACTGGTCGGAACCTGCTGAATACCACCTCTGCGCAATAGACATGAGTTTGGGCAGACTCCGGGAGACAGTAGAAGACAGGGGGTCCTGGCATGCTGTGATCCTTAGTGACTGAACAACAACAAAGTCCAAAAGTTAGTCTCTATAATATAAGCTCATAAAACGTTCTGCTTTGCTTCTCCATTCTGAGCCCCAACTGTACATACCCAATCACATGCAACTGCATTTGATCCCCAAACCATTTCTCATTTCACTTATCTCTTCTTCTCTGATCATTCAATAATATCAACCTGCAGTTTAGATTATATTTTCTACCCTAACTCAGAAATGGGGTGTGGTTCTTTGTGTGTAGCCTTAGCTGACTGGATAAGGTCTAATAAATTGAAACTGTCATTCTGATAGTCATTCTAAGAAGCTAGAATCCCACATAAATGATAGACCTTCCTGTTTTCAATGGGGTTAGGCAATTTTAGAGTGCTTCCAGACCTGACTCTCTCCCTGGTGGCAATGGACAGGACAATGGCAGGAGAATCTTTTATCAGCTTCATTCACAGAATGCAGGCAGTATACAAAACCACACCCCTCTGGTCCATGAAGACTGGCTCCACGGAACCAATCCCTGGTGCCCCAAAGGTTGGGGGCCGCTGGCTTAGGGTACCACATAAATCAGTAATTTGTTTCTGGGTACAATACCCAGTGCTGATCATTACCTTTAAAATCTTAGTTCCATGCTCTTTCCTTTTTCCATATGAACCTCCACACTTACTAGCAAGCTCATCTGGCAGTGAGTCAGGACTCAGCTCTTTCTATTGCACACCCAATCCTTTTGGAATGCAATCTCTTCATTTTTATCAGTTTTGAAAATGGCCATTAAAAAATCTCTCTCTTGTTCTGACCTTCAACTGTTAATTTTAATATTACTTCTGTTTGTTTCAAATGCTATTTGACTATTTTTCTCATTCAGTTTTACATTTGTTTTTATTGTAAGCTATTAAGGGATCTTGATAGTAAGCTACTTAAATAAAGTAAATAAATAATAAAATAAATACATAAAAGAAACTACTCTAAATAAAGAAAATTAAATTTGTACATATACTTTAATCCAAACTTTTATGTTTCATTACAAAAATACAAAGATTCCAAGTTTTCTTCTGCAGAGATCTGAGAGCTGCTCAGCATTCCTCCTTGCATAATTAATACTTGGAGAAGAAGAAATACACCAGCCTCTTTTAACTGACAAGATGTTTGCTTATAACAAGATTAACCTTCATAATTCATAATTATCCTCCCCAGATCTACTGCCTTCTCCCCCTCCCCTGATTTCCAAGCTACAAAAAAACAACAATCCAGGGACTACCGGTAGTTGTAGGACATGTCCTGTAAGATTTCTGGTCATTAATGGAAACTTTTGGAAGACAATCATGCATAGAAAGAGATCCCCAGACATATAATCTGGAAAGTGTACACTAAGTGCATTGCAACCTACTGTAGTCTAGATACTCTGGAATGGTATCTTTCATTATTTAAATCTACCCTATGACCATCTTGGGAGCAAATAACAAAGAAAGAAATAGAAATATTGCCTTAAAATGAAGGATTCCTCTTTCTTTCATGTAAACACATATATGCCACCACCGATCTTGGGAGTAAAGGAAACAGTCCTCTCAAGGCAGGGAGGTGCAACAACTGGTTCCCAGATAATGTTAATTTCTCTTTGTTTTTTAAGCAACATTGCCAAGAGTGTTCAGAGAGCACTGGCATGTTGCCCTTCTGATACAAAATTAAAGTACCTTTCTTTTTAGAAATTAAAACAATACCCTCTTCTCAAATTCTCAAATTACCAAGTAATCAACTCATCTCACATACTATATAAACATTATTTACTAGATGGGCCTTAGCTACTGGAAGCAAAATAGTTCCCCCAAGTCTAGTATCCACGGGATAACTAAGCAATCAAAACCTCATATAAACAGAATCTCCATAATAGCCCAGGAAATAGTCATTTAACTTTACAGGAGAAACAAACCAAACAGGTACTAAAATAGAACTCCTAGAATTTATTATTTTGTTCTTTCACAATTATATTTGAAAGAAACCCATAAAGAAACAGATCTTGTCTTTCACAAACACTACTGTTCTTCCTTTTACTTTGGGTATGGCACCTCAGCTATCTCTACTCCCCCTCCCTTTCCCACAGCTCCAGTTGTGGCAGCACTGAAAGCCCCAAAATGGCCACAGCCAGGTCAGCTTCAGGGTTGACAGATGCCCCCCTCAATTGAAAAGGACTTTTCAGAGAGGGATTAGTCAAAATCCATCCTAACCACCCCTTCCATCCCCCCAGGAGTGCCCTTTCTGGGGAAACTCATCATGGAACTGCTTGACCAATCTGTCTGCCTTCACATCCCAGTTCTTAACCCAAATGACCTCTGAGGAGTATCCCTTCCAAGGAACTAGACCCATGAGGGCGAACCTATGGCACGCGTGCCACAGATGGCGCACAGAGCCATCTGTGCCGGCATGTGAGCTGCAGGCAAACTTACCTCACTGCGCATGTGCATGCCTCACAGCTGATTTTGGGCCAGTTTGAGGCCTTTTTCAGCCTCCCAGAGGCTTGAGGAAGTCCTCTGCAGGCTTTGCAGGCCTGTTTCGTCACCTCCTGTTTTTCAGGAAATACCAGAGGTGACAAAACAGGGCTAGTTTTTGGCCTGCAAAGCCTGCAGAAGCTTTTGGGGCTCCTCAAGCCTCTGGGAGGCTGAAAGAGGCCTCAAACCAGCTGAAAATTAGCTGTGAGGCACAGTGCAGGTAAGGGAGTGGCAGCAGGCGGGTGGGTATTGCATGCATGGGGGGGCGCGCATTGCCTTCTGGGTGCTGGCACACAAGCGTGAGCATGCAAGCGTGCACACAATTTTTGGCACAGGAGCCCCAAAAGGTTAGCCACCACTGAACTAGACACTGTAATCGACCCCTGTGCAATCTGGAGTCTAAAATCTTCTTTACTCATAATGCATCTCATCCTGCATTACAATTGGCTTGGGAGCTTACCACCAGCTTTAGCAGGCTGCTGTGAAAGACTGGATGCACGTTCCCTAGCAAGTAGAGGAGTTTAAGTTGCACCCTAACAGGGTTAATTACTTTCACTATGGGAAAGGGTCCTATGAACTTGGGACCCAGTTTTTTTTTTACATGGCAGCTTTAATTTTAATTTTTAAGTTCTTTGTGTATAAGAAAACTTTGCTGCCCATTCAGAATGGGGGGGGCAAGTGGAGTTTATTGGCTTGGACTTTGTGGGATTTTCCCGCCACCCACAAACCTTGCTTGGTGTTCTGCCAAGGCTTCTTTTAGTGACTCCATCCACTCATTTAATGACATGGATGAGGGAGGTTCCCTGGGCAGTTCAGACATGGGGACAAACTCCATGTCATTGATGACGTGAAAAGGAGTCAGGTCAGTGCTGCTATGCATCACATTATTGTATGCCAACTCAGCGAATAGTAGATGTTCAGCCCAGTTGGACAACTGGTAGTTAAATACTGTTCCACCATGGTGGGGACTTCCGGTTTGTCGGCTTCGCGAGCGGCAGGGATTCGCGAAGCTGCATGATCCCTGCTGCGCTAGCCGCTTTTGGGGCTCCGATCCGGACGGGTACGGAGCTAGGCTGCCCTGCAGAGGCAGCTGAAGGTAGGGGGATCCGGAGAGGGGTTTGGGGGTGTTGCAGACCCCCTCCCCGGCCGGCAGAACCCCCTTTTCCCAAGACGGTGCAGCGGCGGTCCGTAATGGCCGCCACAAAGAAGCTGGCAGCCAGGTAAGAATGCGCAGGAGGAAGTGGAGAAAGTTTTTGAAAGGAGAAAGTTTTTCTTGGTTCCTAGGACTCTAAGACATATTTAACAAAATTCCTGAAAAGTATGACTTTCTGAATGATACCTTCTAGAAGAGGAAAAAAGCGGCAGTTTGGTGGTGCTGAAAGGAAAGCTTACCCTCTTTTCCTACGGAATAAATAAGTGGATATTAAGAAAACTATTTTTTTTAGGTGAAAACTGGCTTTAAGCGATGAGTGGGAAGAGAGAGGACTAAAAAAAATATTTGTATGCTAAGACTTTGTTGGAGGAGATGCCTTAAGGATTTGAAGATTAAAATATATTGCAATAAGATTTTAAGAAACAGATTTGGACTTTCTTTTTCTCTGATTGATACTACCCCAGGAGGAGAAAGTGAGAATTCTGCCTTGGTTTGGACTGATTGATAACTTTGGGACTGTTTTATTTTTTCTTTGGAATATTCTGGTTGTTGTAAGAAGAAAGAAGGGGAAAAGAAAAGATTTATAATGGCTCTCTCTATTGAGGAACTGAGAAAAGATTATGAACAAGCAAAAAAAATGGTAAAGCTGGTTTGAAAGAAGCCTTCCTTTTTTTAGAAATGGCGCTTATTAACTATCAACAAACATTACAACAGATGAAGACAGCAGAAGAAGAAGAAGGAGAGGAAGCCATTTTAAATAAATTTCAGAACTCGACCAAGAAAGAAGGAAGAGGGAAAGGAAGAGAAATAAAGGACTTAAGATTTAAAAAAATACTTAAGAAAGGGAAAAAATAAGGTGCAAAATCAATATAATGATAGTAAACAAAAGGGAAAAGGAACACGACAGAGAAGGGAAGCCAGTAAGGCAGAGGCTAGAAGAAGGGGGGGTAGAAAGGTTTGTTGGGAGAAGAAAGAAAGGGAAAAGGTGGAGAAAAGCTACAAAGTTTTGAAATTAAATGGGAAAAAAGGAATCTTTTTTAGGGATAAAGGATAAAGTATAATTTCTTCAAAAAAATTTGCAAGGTACATAAGATGATATTGTAGTATTGTATTAGAAATAAAACTTAAATGGTTTAAGAGTTGATAAGAGATTAAAATGTTGAAATGTTTAATAATGATTGGTTTTAAAATTTAATAATATGAGGGGAGGTTTAGAATATTGAGTTTTAATTAAAGAGTTTAATAAGATTATGGTATTGATGTTATTATAAAATTTCTATTATAGTATTTGTTTTTAATATTTAGATCTATTGTTTAACTATGTATTTAAATATTCTGGATGTACTATTTAGATAGAATGTACCAAGCAAAATCGGATTGGGTATTGGGCGTTATTTTAAAGGTTAATTTGATTAATTTAGGGGGGAGATAGAAAGGCATCATACTCTGATTAGTGATTTCAGGAGAAACTTTTTTTTTTATAAGGAACGAGACAAAGGGACAATAAAGAATGGACAAAAGATACAAATATAATGACTCAAATTAAGATGATTAATTAAGATAGAATTAAGAAGAGTGAAATATGTGGAGAAGTTAATATAGAAGACTTAGAATGGTAAATAAAATAAGTAATGATATGTAAGATGAGCATGAATATAATTGAAGTCCATGAAGAGAGAGATACCTGGGTCCAAGTTACTTTCCAAAAAGATTTTTTTTATGTTTTGTGTGTTGTGTGTATATGGTTTTTTTTTTGGGGGGGGAGAATTAATAAAACCTTGCAGAAATATAGAATGAGAATAATGGTAACTAAGTCAGAAAGAAATAGATGAAATAATAATAATGAAATTGAATAAGAGTAAAGAGAAGTAAAGAGAAATTGGATAAGAGGTTTTTGTATGTTTATATGGAAATGGTTTAAAACAGAATTATAGTTTATCTGACTTGTTAAATTTATAATGGAAAAAGGTTTAAACATGTAATGGATAATGATGATTTGTGTGTTTTGAAAATTAATAAAACTTGTTTTTTTTTTTAAAAAAAAATACTGTTCCACCATGGTGTTTGCTCATTCCACTGCACCATTTCTACTCAGATGGAAAGCCAAGCTAAGTCCTTGCAAGGATTCCATGTTCCACACGAACTCCCTCCAGAACGTAGCAGTAAACTGGACCCTCCCATCAGAGATGATTCTACAGAGAACTCCATGCAACCTATAAGCAATTTAACAAGCTTCTTTGCAGATGGGAAGACTGAACAGGTGATAAAATGGGTTTGCTTGGAAAACAAATCTATCACGGTCCAAATGACCATGTTCCCGCAACTCTCTGGGAGTTCAACTATAAAATCCATGGCGATTTCCTCCCAGGGTCGGGAGGGGGTCTGCCACTGCTGAAGGAACCCTGGGGACTCTTCAGGTCTTTTCTTCATGGCTGCACAGGTGGCACAGCTCTTTACATAGTCCTCAATGTCTTTCTCCATCTTTGGCCACCAGAGCTATCATCTGGCCAGAAGGTTTTTACGTAAACAAAGTGTCTAGCTTGCTTGGAATCATGACTTCTTTGAAGTATCTGGATTCACAGGTTGCTAGGCACATACAGCTTGGAAGCCTTCCAGGCTAGTCCCTCTTTGGATGTCAGTACAACCTTGTAGTCTTTGAACCACGAATTTGCTGGCAGCTCATGTTTTAGCTTTTGAGTGAATTTTCCGGTGTCTGTAGTATCTTGTCTCCTAGTTTGGCCTCGGATAGTGGCTTGTGACACAGGTTGTGAGAGAGGAATCATGGAATGGATAACCTCCTCCTATTTACTGTTGAATTGTGGTTTTCTGGATAGGGGGTCTGCTAGGAGGTTTTTCCCTCCAGGGATGTATTTCAGTTCAAAGTTGAAACGTTTGAAATACTGCATCCATTGTACTTGCTTAGGGGAGTGTTTCCTTGGGTTTTTTAAATGCCTCTTAAGTTTTTGTGGTCAATCCAGACTTCAAACAGCACTTCACTCATCTTCTTTCGGTGTCAGTGAGTTTCGCCCTTGGCATTTTTCTGAAGGAATATTGCAGCAAGTGCCATGACGCTGCATTAGTCTGGACCACAAAGGGCTGTTTGGGGTCAGGGTGCCTGAGGACTAGTTCCTTGGTAAACAGTTTTTTCAATGTTTCAAACATTCATTGGCAGTCCAAAGTCCATTTTTGGTTGGCTGAGTCGCGGCTTCTGAGACACTCCCCCTCAGTTTTTAACAGTTTGGTAATGGGCAGGGCAACCTCAGTGAAAGCGGGGATAAATTGCCACTAGAAGTTGGTGAATCCCAGAAGCTTTGGAGTTGTTTGTGCATGAGAGGGGGTTGCCAATCTAACACTAGCTTTTACCTTAGCCGGATCCATTTCTGCTTCCTTATTTGACACTCAGTACCCCAGGTAGTCTAGAGCAGTCTTGTGGAGCTTGCATTTTGACAGCTTTGCCTATAGCTTTGTTGCGAGGAGCTTTTTAAGCATCTGGTGCACTAGTTTGACATGCTCAAGGGTCTTGCTGAAAATGAGAACGTCATCTAGATAAATGAGGAACACTTTATAGAGGTGCCCCTGCCATCGCAGTCCAAAACTGCCTAATGGGCAGTTAAAGGCAGTTTTCTACTCATTTCCTTTCCTGATTTGCACTCGGTAGTATGCCTCTCACAGGTCCAATTTGGTGAACATCTTTCCCTTAGCTAGGTGGGCTAGCATGTCCTTCATCAGAGAGAGTGGGTAGGTGTTTCCCACACACATTGCGTTTATTCCTCTTAAAATCAATGCAATCTCATTCACCCATCTTTTTTCTCTTTGAAGAGTATTGGGGCAACTACTCTGGACTTGGCCAGTTGTATGAATCCCTGGGCCAGGTTGGTGTCAATGTACTCTCTCAGTTCCGTCATTTCTTTTGGGATCATGAAGTACATATTTGGCTTGTACAGTTTAGCCCCTGGCACGAACTCTATGGTGCAGTCAGTGGGGCAGTGGGGGGTAGCGAGTTGCTTTCTTCCTCACTGAATGCTGCAGCCAGATCCTGGTATTCCTTGGAGAACTGGGGGCTGCCAGGAGGTGGCTCTGCAGTGGTGGCGGCTTTCTCATTCTGTGCAGTGCAGGCTGATTTAGTAGTGGCTTTTCCTTTTGTCAGGCAGGGAGGTGGAAGGGGACCCAGTCCCAATTTCAGCTTTCTGTAACTGTCTTCCCATGAAATTGCAGAGCCCCATTTGTCCAGCCACATCAGGCCTAGATGACTGCCTCAGTCATTTTTGGTGCCACCATAAACTGGATGATTTCCCAGTGGTGGCCCATTTCTAGCCTCACAGGTTCAGTAACTAGAGTGGCGGGGACTCCCCGTATCAGTGACCCATTTACCTGTTCAAAGCATATGGGACGGGCTAGGGGTTTTGTTCCAATCCCCAGCTTCTAGGCTGGGGGGAGGCTGATCAGGCATCAAATGCAAGCCATCTATGATGGCTTCTACATTTCCCTGGGCTCCTATCCTGGGGACCACTATTCTTGATTTTATAGCAAAAGGATGGATGGCTTCACTTATCATTGGGTCATTCTCGCTGTCATTGTCACTGTCGCATATGACCGTTGGCAGGGCTTCCAGAACTGTACTTTCCTCTTCCCCTTTGAGGGGGGGAAATTTCAAAGGCTTGGTGGATAAACTTCCCTTTCTCTGCAGGTTTCTGCAATGGCCTTCTCAGTTTGGCCAGTGTAGGGGTCCTCGCTTGGGGAACCGGAGAGGGGGCTAGGCATTAAGATTCTCAGTGACCCTGCTGGCCATATCTGAAGCACTTGGTGTCATTGAGGCTCCTCTCGACTGCTCTTCTGCTTGTGGCAGGCTTGATTGCCTGCCAAGTTGTCTTATTGGCTACTTTTCTGGCGCTTCCTTCTTGTGCAGCTGGAGCTCAAGATCCATGGCAATTGCAACCCAGTACCATTCATGGATGCGGTCTGGGACACCTCAACATACACAGACTTGGTGCAGTTCATGATCCAAGCCCTCCTTAAAGTAGTGCACCAAGAGGCACTTGGGACAGT
This sequence comes from Notechis scutatus, assembly GCF_049901735.1. NCBI lineage: Eukaryota > Metazoa > Chordata > Lepidosauria > Squamata > Elapidae > Notechis > Notechis scutatus. The sequence continues at coordinate 160,189,174 of NC_142010.1, read as the reverse complement.
TCCACAGCTTCCCAGCCACTCTTTAGAATTCTCTAAAATATTCCTTGGCTGGGTGGTCCCTGTTTGATGCCTTTGATCTCCGCCTCAGCTTCTTACGCCTTGAGCTGTGTCCTCAAACCTGGTTCTCAGATATTGCAGAAAGTCATTGATGTTCTCGAGTTCTGGGGCGCTCTCGTTGTGGAGTTGGGTCACCCAGTGGTGCGTTTCAAAAAAGTTTACCACTGGTTCGGTGGGCATGACTTGGTAGCCACACTATGTACATGTGCACACACTTTGTGCATGTGCGTGCCAAATGCACATTTTACGCAGGCACAGAGGCTTTCCAACTCATCTCCTGCAATCCTGCACTCTCCCTGTCACTTCAGCAGCTGATGCACAGCAATATGCTGTGCCATGCAAAGCAGCTGCACTTCAAAAGCAGGACATAAAGGTCAGTATGAGAGTCTGGGTGTGAGTGGATGAACCCAACAGCAGAGCATCTTAGAGAACCAGTTCAGTCTCCGCTGCTCTTTGGCGCTACTGGTATGTCAGAACTGGGCCGAACCGGTAGAATACCACCACTGGGGTCACCCACTCCTCTGCTTCTCCTCTAGGTCCTCTGCTTCTCCTCTAAGTCAGGGGTGTCAAACTTGATTTCATTGAGGGCTGCATCAGGGTTGTGTTTGGCCTCGGGGGCTGGGATGGGCACTTGTGTCAGGGGTGCCTGTGGTGGCCTGAGCACTCTACCAACAAAAATGGGCTCCCGAGTTCCATTTTCAGCTGTGACGTCCTCCTGCAGCCCTCTGCCAGTGAAAAGGGTGCTTGGGTTGGCTGTGTGTGCCCAACTGGGCCCCATTTTTGGCTGCAACAGCAACCTACAGCTCTCTGCCAATGAAAATGGAATTCCACAGCCCTCCCAAGCTCCATTTTTGCTTGCAGAGGCACCATGGGCCAGTCCTTTGCTGTTTCCAGGGCGGCTCCATGGGCCAGATCTAAGCACCCCATGGGCTGGATCCAGCCCCCCACGCCTTGAATTTAACACCCCTCCTCGAGGTTGTCAATGATGGTAGATATCATTTCTTGGGTGGTTAGATAGTCATCCCTGCAGCAGTCAATGTGGGCCAAAACTCGGTTTAGGCTATTTTGTCTGGACTCCTGTCAAAGGTAGTGTCATGCCTCCACTGAAGTCTGAATCTGCAGGGAAAGATGAGCTGGAAAAAAGAGCCAACAGAGATCAAAAGGGCAGCTCTGTTGGTCTTGCAGGAAACTAGGGAAGGGCAGAGTCAGTGCGGGAAGCCTCTTCTGAATTAGAAAGGCTTGTGGACAGGCAGGAGCAGGAGAGACAGAGCTCAGGCAAAGAACAAGGACCACCCCCTGCAAGACCAATGCAGACTGGGCCAGCTACGAGGGAGGAGTGCCCCACCCCCCTTTGCAAGGCACACCTGGAGACTGAGATGTAAGAAGATGCCAGTGGGAGGGGCATTTGTTGGGAAGAAGCATTGAATCTATGGAGCCTTGTGTGTACTTGCTGATGCCTAGATTACTGTGCTTTTGTCTTGTGGGGCTTGCCTGGTTTGCCTGGCTTACTGGACTTCTTGCTTCTGGTTACTGTTTGGCTAAACCTGGCTTATTGGACTGCTGGCCCTGGTTATTGTTTGGCTAAACCTGGCTTATTGGACAGCTGGTCCTGGTTACTGTTTGGCTAACCTTGCTTACTGGACTACTCACAGCCAAAGGCTGCTGAAGGTGCTTGTGAGAGCTTTACTCTAGGACTTGTAGTAAACATGGGAATGTTTGGGGGCAAAGTTGGAGCAATAAAGTCATCACAGGTAGCTCTAAAATGGGGTGGATCAGCTGGTCGCACAGTCAGCTGTGGTGTGGGGATGGGAGCAGACATCCACTAGAGCTGGACTCAGATGGAAGTAAGTCCATCCAGGCAGCATCTGTCCAGCCAGCGGCATCTGGGGTTGGCCCAATTGACTAGGAGGGCTCTGCTGCAGCCTGGGCTCAACTGAGGAAATGGAGGCAGTGGAGGGCTGACAGGCTGGGCTGTCGGGGAGGTAGACTGGGCCTGCCTGGGGAGACTCTGCCATGCGCTGGACTACGCTAATGGGAGCGGCATGGGAGTTATCCCCTAGGTAGATTGGACCTTCTGGGCAGGAAACATAAAAGTCGACTGGCCAGGGACTACCATCACCAGTCCAGGTTGCTGATCGGCAGCCCTACACTGCCAAGGCTCAGCTGGACAAGCTTCTCTGGCAATCCCTCTATGGTCTGGCCGTGCTCCGCAGTCTGGTACTTCTAGTCCCTTGACTCGCTGAGGTCCAGGGTTCCTGTCAACCTCTACTCGAGGATCATGGTCCTCTCTTCCCTCATAGAATCGACTGGACATTCTCTTGCCAGCTCCTAGAATGCAGATCGACAGTCAATGTCTTCCTCTGCTCAGTATAGCTCCTGGGTGGTTGGCCTCGGGGCCCAACTGGAGCTCAACATTCACCACCGCTGGTGCCACTGGGCCAAGGGGGGAAATTGTAGGCTTTTGGCGGTTCCTCCACAAGCCCCCATCCATCTTGAATCGGATTTGGGGCTGCCACTCCGCCGATGCCCGCAAACTCTGAGGCAGTGGGATTCCTCAAAGAATAGATTTATTGGACATATCATATTGGCACGACCTGGTGAAAACCGACTTTAAATGGTCCCACGGTTTTCACCTAATTAAAAGTTCTTCCACTTTCTCCAAACAATCAGTCACATGGTCCAATCAAGATACAGTCCAGTTGCTAGATGACTCCATTTCCTTCCTACTGGATACTGGTGGGAATGCCCTTGGTTCCCAATAGCAAGTATTTTATTTTGGCTACAGCACCTCACCTCCCTTTCCCACAGCTCCAGTTGTGCAGCACTAAAGCCCCAAAATGGCCATAGCCAGGTCAGCTTCAGGGTTGACAGTTCTTCTGTTTGCGGTCCAAAGGGGGTGCCAAGGCCAACCCTGCGGGAAGCGATATGCTCCTCCATGCAAAACCTCAAGGGCTTTGAAGAACCATTGGGAAAGGGGAGCCTGGCCTTCCTTGCCCAACTCCAGGTGGCCTAGTTTTCCCAGAGCTTAGCATCCTTCCATACAAAGGAGGAACACAACACCAGCTGAAGAAGTGGCAGAAAAGGGGGCTGCCATTTGCAGAATGGAGATGCGGAGCTATGCAGGTCAATGAGACAGTGGAGACTAGCCATCACTACATGGAGGAAGGAAGGAAGGGAGGGAGGGAGGGAGGGAGGGAGGGAGGGAGGGAGGGAGGAAGGAAGGAAGGAAGGAGGGAGGGAGGAAGGGAGAGCAATCCGATTCAACCTCTCTTTGCGTGTGCCTCCTGCTTGGTTGCAGCTGAGCAAACAGAAGAAGTCGGCCGGTCGCCACGTGGACTCCTGCTAGACAGGACCTCTGCTGCTGCTGCCATGAGACAGATGTCAGGGTGTGGGTAGCCTGGCTGCGGGGTTCCTGAGGTGCATAGATGTGGGGTGCATGGGGCAGCTCCAATCCCCCATCACTTCGCCTCGTGGCTGCGGCATCGGTGCGCCATTTGGCCTCCTGCTCAGTTGAAGTGTCCGGGTGAGGGTGGCCTGGCTGTGGGGGTCCTGAGGTGCACTGGTATGGGCATGAGGGACATCAGCCACCTCAGCCACCTGCCTCACCTGACTTTGTGACGCGGCACCAGCATGCCAAGCAACCAGGTAGTGAGATGGAGTGGCCAGGTCTTAACTAGGGCTGATTTTTGGAGTAGGGCTTATATTAGGTGCAGCTGTTAAAATCAGGCCAGGGCTTATTTTCAGGGTATGTTCTATTTTCATCAGTTTCTACCCAATATGGGTTGTCCTTAATTTAGGATTGTAACTGAGCCCTGAATTACAGTTGTATGCTGGTCATTAAGTGGTTCACCATACGACTGCACCCAATTTGATGACATTTTTGTGGTGTCATTAAGGGAACACCATAGTCATTAAACAAATTCATTGTTCTCAATGGGCATTTTTTTCCAGAAACTGGAAATAAATGCTGGTTTCTGGCAAAAAATATTTTAAATTGTGGCCATTTGATTGCAGAACATTGCAAAGCGCTGTAAATGAAGGCCAGTTGCTGAGAACCTAAAATGTGATCACATGACTACAGGGGAGACATCAGAATTTCAAATTGTACAGATTTGTGAATACCTAGAAGCAAGCAAATTTATAACCAGAAGTCAACATGGGTTTCCCAAAACATATCATGCCAAACAAATCTTATTTCACTCTTTGACAAAATGACTAAATTAGTGGACCAGCAAAATGCAGTGAATATTTCAGGATTTCAATAAGGCATTTGACAAGGTAGACTATACTTAGCTGAGATAATGATAGATATACTGGCTGAAGCTTTGGAAATAACTCAAGAGAAGATGATGGATGGAATAGATGAGGTTTATCGAGTTTTCACAAGATATGCGATGAGAAATAGCTTACCAAGAGAAGTTCACATTAGATTTACAAAGAAAGCCATTAAAACGCAAATATTGCAAGTGGCAAAAGAGAAAACATTGAAATATAAAGACAAGGAGATTGTCTTGAAACAAATACCCAGAAGAATGAGAGACATGAGAAGAGAATACCGATTCCTGACTAAAATGCTACTCAAAAAAAAGGTGAATTATAGATGGCTGATTCCAGAAGGTTTAATGTTCACATGTCAAGAACAGAGACATAGAATTGACTCAATTGAGAAAGAGGAAATATTTTATACAGAATTTTTTGGAGGGAAAGAGGAAGAGGCAGAAAAAGAGATCGCACTAATTGAATTCCAAGAGGACTGCCAAATGGCGATTGAAAAAGAAGAAGGTGCAGTAGGTGGAAAGGTGGAAGCCAAAGAACAATGTGAACTAAGATCTACGAGAGCTGCTAAACCTAACTACAAAATATAACCATGGAAGAGAAAAAACTGATTACAATTAATATAAATGGATTTAACTCAGCCGTTAAAAGAAGGAAAACCTTTCATAAATTGGAGAAATTAAAAATTGATATAATTTGTCTACAAGAAGTACATATTAAAAAACAATATGAACAATTGTTGGTACAGCCAAAATTATGGAAAATATTTACTTCCTTGACACAATGTAAGAAAAGAGGAGTGGTTTTATATATTAAAGAGACCATCCCAGCAAAATTGATTTATATCGATGATGATGGAAGAATACTAATGGTGGAAATAATGGACAATAATACGAAAATGGGCGTTCTTACCTGATACGCCCCTTCTCGGCGAGCCGCGAGGAGCATCCAGAGACTGGGATGTGCTTCTGAGTCCTCTTCTTGCAGGCTGAGCTTTAGATGAGGAAACGCTCCGCCCCCTCACGTGGTATCGCGCAGCGTCTCCCCAGTTTTTTGCGATAACGAGAAGAGAGGTTATTAATTCTTTCTAATCTACTATTGGCTCCTTGGCTGAAGCAAGAGTCCCCACCAAACGGAGAAATTAGGGTGGGGCTGGATGCTCCTCGCGGCTCGCCGAGAAGGGGCGTATCAGGTAAGAACCAACGCCCATTCTCCCTCGAGCCGCTCGGAGCATCCAGAGACTGGGACATACCAAAGCTGGGCTGTCCTACGGGTGGGACTCCGTCTGGCCCGAAGGCCCCTCCGGATCACTGATGACCCTCTGTAAGACCCGTCAGCCAAGAGGCCTCCGCTGAGGCGTATGTATCTATTTTGTAATGTCTGATAAACGGGGACGGAGAGGACCAGGTGGCTGCCCGACAAATGTCAGCGATGGGGGGCTTGTGTGGCCCAGGCCGCCGAGGTGGCTGCACTTCTGGTGGAATGGGCGGTTATTCCACCCGGAGCGGGCAGAGAATGGGAAAGGTAGCACCTCGCAATAGTAGCCCTGATCCAGCGACTGATGGTGGAAGGAGAAACCTTAAGCCCCAGTGACCTGGGTTGAAAGGATAGGAAGAGGGATTCCGACCTTCGCATGGATTGAGTGCGCTAATATATATACGCAAGGCCCTTCTAACATCTAGGGTGTGCCAGAGGACCTCCCTGCCCTGGAGGGCCTAGGGCAAAAATTTGGTAGAACCAGTTCCTGTGACCTATGGAAGGGAGAGTTAACTTTGGGTAGGAATGTGGGGTCAGGACGAAGGACCACCCGATCAGCGTGGAACACACATAGATCGCTCCTAACTGACAAAGCTGCTATTTCCGAAACTCGACGAGCAGAAGTAATAGCTACTAGAAAAACTACCTTAAAGGAGAGAAACTGAAGGGATGAATCCCTCAAAGGTTCGAACGGGGAACGTGTGAGAGAAACGAGGACCTTGTTGAGGTCCCATGTGGGGAACCTGTGAACAGTGGGAGGGCACAGGTTGGTGGCACCCCTAAGGAAAGATCTAATTCGGGGTGATGAGAAAGGGAACCGTAGTTATCACAGGAGACCACGGTTGAGAGGGCAGAAACTTGTCGTCTCAGGGTGTTAGGTGCGAGCCCCTTACGAAGGCCTTCCTGAAGAAAATCTAGGATCTGAGCCACAGAGGGAGAGAGGGGATCAACCTGAGACCCGCTACACCACTTGCAGAACCCCTTCCAAGTGGCATCATAAATTCGTGTAGTGGGAAGGTCGCCCTGGCGGCCAAAATAGTGTCGATTACTTGACTCGAGAGATTCTCACTAGTCAGACGGATCCGCTCAACCTCCAGACGGCTAACTGGAGCCATTGAGGCTCCGGATGCAGAAGGGGCCCCTGAGAGAGGGAGACCCTGTCCGGGGATCCTCCATGGGGCGCTACCGATAAATTGCGGAGATCCGCAAACCACGGTCGCCTGGGCCAATAGGGAGCCACCAGGAGAAGGTCTGCCCTCTCCTGAAGAAGTTTCTGTATTACTCTGGGAACTAACGGGAGCGGAGGGAAGGCATATAGGAGCCCTGGGGGCCATGGGCAGCGCAGAGCGTTGTGATTCTCCGACCGGTGAGATGGATACCGGGAGAAGAACCGTGGAAGCTGAGTGTTGGACGGGGAGGCGAAGAGATCCACCACCGGAAGGCCGAATATTCTGGACGCTTCCTCGAATAGGGATGGATGGAGACGCCATTCTGCCTGGTCCACCGTGGCCCTGCTCAGCCAGTCCGCCTGAGTATTGTCTACTCCGGAGATGTGTTCGGCTTTTAGTGATAGGAGGTTGGATTCTGCCCAGCGGCAAAGGCGCTCGGCTTCCCTCATTAGCTGGATGGACTGGGTGCCGCCTTGCCTGTTGATATGGGCCTTGGCCGTGACGTTGTCCATGAGAACGAGGACGTGATGTTTGGCGGATCTGAGGAAAACTGCGCAGGGCCAGATGGACAGCGTGAAGCTCTAGCCAATTGATGCTGCACCTCTGCTCGGACGGCGACCATCTGCCCTGTGCCGAGAGCGAGTCGAGATGAGCGCCCCAACCGGACAGGCTTGCGTCCGTAGTGACGGTGAGTTGTTGAGGTTCCGCGAAGAGGTGGCCTCTGTTGATGGCGGGATTGGTCCACCATAGAAGAGACGTGAGGACCCTTGGAGGGACCCTGACTCTGGCCTTCGAGTTGCTTCTTCCGGATCGTTGGAACGGGAGCAGGAACCACTGGAGG